>NC_045546.1:76354483-76389483 GCF_009769535.1 Thamnophis elegans | reverse complement strand
AGGCAGGCAGGCAGGCAGGCAGGCAGGCAGGCAGGCAGCAGGCAGGCAGGCAGGCAGGCAGGAAAGGCAGAAAGAAAGAAAGAAAGAAAGAAGAAGAAAGAAAGAAAGAAAGAAGAAAGAAAGAAAGAAAGAAAGAAAAGAAAGAAGAAAGAAAGACAGACAGAAAGACAACAGAAGACAGACAGACAGAAAGAAAGAGAAAGAAAGAAAGAAGAAAGAAAGAAAGAAAAAAAGAAAAGAAAGAAAGAAAGAAGAAGAAGAAAGAAAGAAAGAAAGAAAGAAAGAAAGAAAAACGGATAGATAGTTCTACCAACTGAAGAGGAAAAGCTGAAGGATATATTGCTATTTTTTTTAAAAAAAAAGATGGGTACCATATTCAAACACTTTTTTGAAAATAAGAAAATACTAAAGTTAAGTACTAAACCTTTAACAGAATCTGAACGTTTAGTTCGATTTGGAAATATAGAGGAGCAAAGGATTTGTCTTTCAATATATAACTCCTACTGGAAATAAATATGGGAAAGAAATGCGGGAAAGAAAAACATAAGAAATGCTTTTGGGGACTTGGGGACTGAAATAAATATGAGAACTGGAAAAAAATGGGAAAATTACCCTTATAAATCAAATCATTGCGTATTAAAGATATTCCTTAGGTGGTATAATGCTCCTGTCATAGTCACATATATTAACAAAACAATTCACCAACTGTGTTGGAGAGTATTCAAAGTTAGAGAAACACACGACAATATCAAATAAACCATGAGTTAAATTTTGGAGAAAGCAAGCTGAGCAAATTACACAATAAAAAAAATTATTACGTCATTATGGTGTTATCAAATCCATATTTAACATTAAAATAAAATGGGAAACCACATCTTTACTGGGGTATTTTATGTCTGCAGATTGTCAAACAAGTTCTTGCAAACATCTGAATGGAGGTGATAGGGATAGAATTAAAAGTATGGAACATCATGTAAATGATAGAACTGCCCTTAAAATTGAAAAAAAAATGAAACTAGTCAAACTAGCACAGGTAGTTTCATAACTGATTGTTCTATGCTTATTTATTTTATTGAGGCCTTGGCATGAACATAACCCTTGGGAAATCTGTATTTGGAAAGCTGGAAGTAGACTTGTAAACAGGCACAGATATAGGTTTTAGCAGTAGCAAAAACAATCACACTTAGGCTTATATACTGCTTCACAGTGCTTTACAGCCCTTGCTAAGCAGTTTGCAGAGTCAGCATATTGCCCCAACAATTGATTGAAGGCTGAGTCAACCTTGAGCCACACAGAATCGAACTCTAGGAGTGAGCAGTGAGTTAGACCTCCATTTTAACCAGTATGCTGCCATGGCTTTATTTAAGAGCTTTTAGATTATGAATTGGATGCAGGTGTTGTCCTTGCTATCTTGTCTAGGATAATAGCAATAGATTGATGATTGATTGATTGATTTTATTATATTTATATGCCGCCCTTTTCCCCCGAAAGGGGACTCAGCAATAGCAATAGCAGTTAGACTTATATACCACTTCATAGGGCTTTCAGCTCTCTCTAAGCGGTTTACAGAGTCAGCATATCGCCCCCCAGTCTGGGTCCTCATTTCACCCACCTCGGAAGGATGGAAGGCTGAGTCAACCTCGAGCCGGTGAGATTAGAACCGCTGAATTGCAGATAAGAGTCAGCTGAAGTGGCCTGCAGTACTGCACCCTAACCACTGCGCCACCTCGGCTCAATAATGATCTTCTCTCTTGGAAATATTTTATTTCTTGACAAAGGACTACAAGGCATTCCCAGAAGCAAACAGCTTGATTAGCTGACTGGATGAATGGGAGAGGCTGATTTGGACAATTTGTGTGAAAACAAAACCATGTTTTGGTTTTTAGGTTCCCTTAGGGCAAAAGGACCAGGTGTGGAATGACATGTTTGTACACAAAACTCACCCATTGGCTGACCTAAGAAAATATTTTAGCTGTGAATAAGCAAGTTTTAGACCAATGGACTGCTTTGTGTCATCTGTCTGTGAAGTGCATAGTCATATAAAGCCCTTGTTGATTTGAAGGCAGCATTCCGTTCAAATCCTTGTGAGTGATTATAGTGGAAATTGGAAGACTTCCTTTTTCTTCAATGAATAATGTTGTTGCTGCGTGAAAATACCACCGTGCAACTTGGGTTATAAATGATAGTGAACCGACCAGGTTCTAGCCTCAATATTATTTAATTTCCTTTTACTAAAGCTGAATTTTCCCCTCTGTCTTTGGCTCATAATCCATTCTCCATTGCTATTGCTACTAGACTAAGATGAAGTGTTTATTTATTTATTGCATCATTTTGTCAGAATGAAACATTGGAAATCAACCGCTCAGAAACGAAGGTGGCTGGATTTAATAGGTGCCTTACCAATCTTCCCCATACTAGGAAAATTAATGACAGCCCAATTTAGCAGGTGAAAGTCATCAAATATCTAAGCATTTTTTCATCCTCTATCTCCTAGAAGATTTCAAAACATCAGCTATGAGTAAAAAAAGGCTCTAACGTAATAGCCAAATATGCACACCATAACAGGAAATAATTATTAATCAGTAAACAAATTATTCGAAGCCAACACATGAAGCACTTTGCTGCACAGCAATTGGCTATTGGTGCGCAGTGTGTTTATAAGGACATCTTTGCGCTAGAAGCAATCCAGTCTAAATTTCTGAGATCCAGGCTCTGAGTTCCCTGATCATTCCCAAACCCACTCCTCCAGCTCGGTTTGTTGAGCTCAGTTGGAGGCTCTGCTACCAAGGACATTAGAAGTGTGTGTGTTTGTGTGTGTGTGTGGTGTGTGTGTGAGAGAGAGAGAGAGAGAGAGGAGAGGAGGGAGAGGGAGAGAGAGATCTTTAGACCATGTTGTTTAGATAGATAGTCTCCTCTCCTTTTGAAAAATTAATTCATTTCTGATCTTGTTCACTGTAAGTTGAGACCCCAGTCTACATCCATGCTTGGAGTTGTTGAAAGAAATGTCCTTCTGGGTTCAGCTCCAAGTGGGGAAGAAGACACTGGAGAAATGGAGGCTGCTTGGAAAGACGGGTGTTGAACAGGGCCACATGGCTTGAGCCCTGTACAGAAAAGGGGATCACATGCTTCAATGTTGATGGAGAAGAAGAGAAGGGCTGAGGGAGGGGCTTGCTAGGCTTTTTATACCCTGTTTAGTCCCACCTCTCTGTTTCCTGTTCCTGTATAAGAAATGTATTCTGACTGGTTGTCAGACTCCCATGGTGCCATGCAGGGGGCTACCCTCTAGGCTGTGATGAGTTCTCAGATGCCTTGTGGTCAGTTGAGTAATATCCCTTCCCCCTACAGCTGCAGTGGAGGAGTCTTTATTATGTAAAGTGGGCTAGCCTGGCCTTCTCAATGGCCTATTGACAAAGTGTGAATGGGCAGGAAGCTACAGACAACTATTCTGTCTTTTAAAGCATGTTTCTTTCTTTTCACATCCAGAGAAATATTCTGCCTTTTCAATATTTCCTAGGATATTTCATTTTCTGGGAGGGGGCTGGATGATAACTTCCCACAGAGTGACAACCCGAGAACTTTAGACCCTGATATTCAAAAAAGGCTAATATCTCACAACCTCTGCTGCAATGACCTATATATTAAGACAACCCTTACCATTCCCCCTTTTTTAAATCACATTTCTACTGCCATGCCTTGATATTGGCCTTGAGAGTATTGAAGAAGATATTAATAAATATGACCAAGATTGTTTGTGTGTATATATGCATATTTGTGTAGGTATAAATGTAGATGTATTGGCATGTGTGTTTATGCTTGGGTGTGTCTGTATTCAAGCACTGAAATGAAATCAACTAAACATATACTCTTCAATTTCCTCATATTGGCCTTGGCGTTTAGAACTAATCTCTCCTTAATCACTTAGTCTTAACATACAAGAGTGCATTTCTTACTAAATGTCCAGTTATCTAATTTCTAGAAAGGTAATCAGACGTTTTGCTATAGGAATTGCCATTAGAATTCTCCATACCTGAACAAAATCAACAAATTTCTGCTGCAAATGGTTTATCTATGTAGGATGTTTTATATTTTAACTATATATTTTTTCTACAAAAGTCTATAAATACTTTTTAAACAAACTGATTACTAAAAAAAAGTAATAATTGACATCTCTCAAAGAAATATGAAAGCAGAATCTGGAAAATATACTGAGGTTCTTTTTAACTTTCTTGCACTTAGTGGTCTTAAAATATTTAAAGGATGTATGGATATTTTAAGTGCAATTGAGAAAAAAAGCCATAAGGAATCACAAAGTATTTCATCTCACCTTCTTGCGTTTAATTTATTATTATTGATGTTATTTGTTAATATATGTTTTGATTTTGAATAAAACTAATAATACTGAGGGAATGAAATAAAAGTATTTGATCCTAAATCACTTTGAATTACAGTCTACTGGGGTTTTCTTGTGATTCTACCTTTATAGTAGATATTCAATTCCCAAATTGATTTTTAGCTTGCAAATGGAAGAGGGTGACCTATATATTACTTGCATTTGATGTAAATTGGCTGGCAGTATAATAATTTTTCTAACACTGCTGTTAGCACCTTTTTTTAATTTGGATAAATGCCCTTGCATTCATTGCTATGGCTTAGTCAGCATACAAGAAGCTTCTTCTGTGGATGTATTGATTGATCATTCATAAAAATGTTAAAAAGAAACAGTACCAGTGCTTTTCCTAGTGACTGAACATATTACCAATTGCATTTGCCTCCAAAGTTGAGACAAGCATAATGATTTTTTTAAAAAAAAAATACCAGTAGCACTTGACTTACGATCAAAATTGAGCCCAATTTTTTTCTTGCTAAGTGAGACATTCGTTAAGCCTCATTTTGCCACCTTCCTTGCCACATTTGTTAAGTGAATCACTGCAGTTGTTAAGTTAGTAACACAGTTGTTAAACGAATCTGGCTTCCCCACTGACTTGTCACATGAACCTGGGACACTGCAGCAGTCATAAATATGAGTCAGTTGCCAAGCATCTGAATTTTGACCATGTGGATACTGCAACGGTCATAAGTGTGAAAAATGGTCATAAGTCATTTTTGTCAGTGCCATTGTAATTTCAAACAGTCATTAAAAAAATGTTGTAAGTCAAGGACTACCTGTATACTACTGTGGGTATTTATATTGGTTTGAAATCCTTTGCCATACCATACACTTAAATGAAAATGTCAGTCCTATATAGCAATAGCAGTTAGACTTATATACCGCTTCATAGGGCTTTCAGCCCTCTCTAAGCGGCTTACAAAGTCAGCATATTGCCCCCAACAACAATCCGGGTCCTCATTTTACCCACCTCGGAAGGATGGAAGGCTGAGTCAACCCTGAGCCGGTGAGATTTGAACAGCCGAACTGCAGAACTGCACTCAGCTGAAGTAGCCTGCAGTGCTGCATTTAACCACTGCCACCTCGGCTCTATATATCACTGAAAAGTTACGAAATGCTGTGTCTGTGATTTGGTATCTCTAATCCTCCCCCCCTAATATATCAGGTGAATTGGGTGATTTTGATAGTCTGGACTGCCAAATTCTCTGACTTGTGAGATCATTTTCTCAGTGTCTTTGGAAATTATATTTGCCAACAGACAGTGTTAAAGTAGGCCTGGTTAGTGGGCTTTTATTTAGAATTAATTTTCCTTACTTTTTTTTTTAAAATATATTTTCACTGTTTCTAAATTACTTTTATATTACTGTTTGACTTTATTAATCATCTTGGGGAGCTCACAATAACTTTTATGCTGTGTTGTTTCAAAATTCTAGGCAAAGGAAGGTAGGTTCTAAGTGAATGTTAGAGACAATTTTGTAATTGTAAGGACAATTCAACAGTGAAACTAATTACCTAGAGCTGTGGTGGGGTCCCATTTACTGAATGTGTTTGAGTGGAAGTGAGACAAACATACGTTGACAATGTGTGAATTTGGATTCCTGCAGTGAGTTGAAAAATGACTTAAATGCCTTTCCAGCTCTATGATTCTAGTTGTATTTTCCAGAATTGTATATGGATAAGGACACTTGTTTGGTTCTGGTGAAAGAAATGTCCTTCTGGGTTCGGCTCCAAGTGGGGAAAAGACACTGGAGACATGGAGGCTGCTTGGAAAGATGGTTTATTGGTGGACAGGACCACATGACTTGAGTCCTGAACAGAAAAGGTGATCACATGCTTCAATGTTGATGGAGAAGACAGGAGAAGAGAAGGGAAGGCGGGAGGAAGAGAAGCTGAATCTCTGGTTTATGCCCTCTCTGGCCTTTGATCTTGAGCTTGTATTCTGATTGGTTGTCAGACTCCCATGGGCCCATGCAGGGGCAACTCTCTAGGCTGTGTTTTGAATCCAGGTTTGGTTGAGTTCTCAGATGCCATGTGGCGTGTTGGGTTATGCCTTAATCCCATCACTCTGGAGCTGAAGGGGAGAACTCTTTATTATGTAAAGTGGACTAGCTCAGGCTTTAACAAAGTGGGGATGGGCAGGAAGCTGCAGGCAGCTATTCTGTCTTTTAAAACATGTTTCTTTCTTTTCACATCCAGAGAAATATTCTGCCTTTCAATATTTCCTAGGATATTTCATTTCCTGGGAGAGGGCTGGGTGATAACTTCCTACAGTTCATTCTGTGATGCAAGATTTTAAAGTTCATATTGTAATTCTTAAACCGAAATGCTGCAATTTGTCTATATTTTCGTGGTACAATTGTCATTCAAAAATGCATACAAAATGCAAAAAAGTTTCCCAGCCAACATGGGGGATTCTGGGATTTGAAATTGACATAACTTAAAAGTTGCTAAGATTGAAAAACACTGCTCTAGATACAAGTACCCCAGTCTTGCTAAGTCATGAATATCTCATGGGCATACCAGAAATAGAAAAAGCCCTGGGAAGCTCCCTCCTTGTTGCCAACAGTTATACACAAACAAAATATGTAAGTGAAAATACTGTACATCATATTCTAAATGTTTCTAAAATGAGCAGGACAATCGTTTCAGAATGACAGCCACGTGGCAGCTATTTCAAACTAAAAAAATATTTCAAAAGTCTGGATAGGAGAACAAGAAGTTACAGAGTGAAAGCAATTTCTGGGCAAAGCCAATCGACTTAAAAAATTTTGGAAGCCTGGATGAACAATTTCATCTTATTAACAGAGGGAGACAGCAAGCTGGCCTCATGCCTATTTGCAAATGAACAAGGATTACAAGGATTCCTTTATCAGACACCTTATAAAAGAAAAAAATAGGGGAGGTGAGGATGGAGTTGCATGCTTTGAATGAACTCCTGACAAACCTTTAGGATGTTGATGAAAGAAATATCCTTCTGGGTTCAGCTCCAAGTGGGGAAAAAGACACTGGAGACATAGAGGCGGCTTGGAAAGATGGTTTATTGGTGGACAGGACCACATGGCTTGAGCCCTGGACAGAAAAGGTGATCACATGCTTCAATGTTGGGAAGAAGAGAGGGCTGAGGGAGGGGCTTGCTAGGCTTTTTATAACCTGTTCAGTCCCACCTCTCTGTTTCCTGTTCCTGTGTAAGAAATGTATTCTGATTGGTTGTCAGACTCTCATAGGGCCATGCAGGGGCAGCTCTCTAGGCTGTGTTTGAATCCAGGTTTGGTTGAGTTCTCAGATGCCATGTGGTCAGTTGAGTAAAGGGCCAATATTATCATGCTTTTCATCCCATCCCCCTGCAACTGCAGTGGAGAAGTCTTTATTATGTAAAGGGACTAGCTTGGCCTTCTTAATGGCCCATTGATAAAGTGGGGATGGGCAGGAAGCTACAGGCAGGTATTCTGTCTTTTAAAACATGTTTCTTTCTTTTCACATCCAGAGATATATTCTGCCTTTTCAATATTTCCTAGGATATCTTATTTTTCTGGGAGGGCTGGGTGATAATTTCCCACAATGTGCATTTTGAAATTGAAGTTAAAGATGTGTTCTTACTTTTTTAGTTGCCCAGTGATTTCCTGATAGCCCACTGCTTGATCAATCAAAGAAAATCAATTTCTCATTGTCGCTCCAATCTTATAAGAAAGAAGCATCCAAGCAGACTTCAAACCTGGGCTTTTGTTCCTCTCCATTGTGTAAAAGGGCAACGAAGCCCTTAAGAGCTTCCATTGTACTCCTTCTGTGATTCTACACACATCTTCACCTAAACAGCCAATTTCTCAATTTTGAGAGAAATTGTGAGCTGGATTACCTGTTCTGACCCCTTCCTCCATCCAGTAATGAAAGCTGAGACAAGCTTAACTAGAATGTACTTTAATAGCAAGACCAAAATCTCAGTAGCTGAAAGCCAAGCAAACAAACAGATAAGGACCTTGGCAGCAACTCAGACAAACCTTGGCAGCAATCCAGCAGTTCTCTTTAGTCAAAGCATTGACTTCTGCAAGAGGGCCGTGTGCACAAGCAGTCTTTTTTATAGTCTGAAGAGGAGCCTAATGACCACCAGCTGAGCGCAATTACCTCCTGTAATTGCATAATTGCTCCTGACGCCTGGTAGCTCTTCGATGGCGTGCATCCAGGAACAACTCACTGCTGGCTTCTGGATCACTCTCCCTTGTCTCCTCCCCACTGTCCAAGGCTCAGTCTCCTGGTGGCCAACCAGCCTCTCTGTGCCCTGCACGGAGTCGGAACCCTGTCCAGGGTCCTCCACCCCTTCCAGAGCTGACTCAGAGGGCTCCTCGCTGTCGGAGTCTGGTGGCAGCTCCAACGGCACCTGCTGGGCCACAACAGGTAGGCAGATAGATAACAATAAATCTTCTGACTATTTCTAACATGTCTATTATGTCATTCATTCTAAAAAGAGAGCCTCATTTTGCTTATTTCTTCCTACTAGGACCTCTTTTTCAGGTTGACTTTTAGAATGATGTCCAGCAAACAGCAACAATATTACAGGTAATTCTTGCTTAATGAGCTGAAGTGGAGAAGTTTATTATGTAAAGGGACTAGCTTGGCCTTCTTAATGGCCCATTGACAAAGTGGGGATGGGCAGGAAGCTACAGGCAGCTATGTCTTTTAAAACATGTTTCTTTCTTTTCACATCCAGAGAAATATTCTGCCTTTTCAATATTTCCTAGGATATTTCATTTTTCTGGGAGAGGGCTGGGTGATAACTTCCTACAGTTTAAAATCAACACTTTTATTACAGATTTCCTATATTTCCTCACACTGCTTGGAGGTTCCTGAGGAGGAAATGTGCTCATAGATACATTTTAGGAAAAGAACAAACTGTATATATATATATATATATACCTGGGTCAGTTTTATACTGTTTTCTGAGCATTTAACAGAATGGTTTGGGTTTTTTTTTATACCCTAGTCAACTAAATGCTTAAATAATATTATGTAATATTAGAAACATACTATATTTCATCCCATTTCCCTGCAACAACATATGCCATGTATGTCAAACTGCACAACAGCAACTAGAACAAAGCAGCAGATGGTAATATATCATGCATGTCGAAGCAATTGTAATGCTTTGCATGGAGAAATTTCCTTTCCATACAATTAGCACCTTTTGTCTGAGTCAGGATAGTGTTGCCACTATTAATTTGCCTGCTTACAGTAAGTAACCTTGGGTACCCCCCCCCCCCATCCCTTTAGCTCCTCCTCACAAATAGATCGTTGTTTATTGCAGATCTATTCAGGGACAATTCTAAATTTCTGCTACCTGGCCCTGTTCAAACATTGATCTTATTTAGCATTTAGGAGGTATACTTGGAATGTTTTAAATATACTGTATATTTGGATCATGTGTAGAGATCGGTTCAAATGCAGTTTTGCAGATTTGGTTTCTTTTTAAAAAAGATTTTTATTAACAAACACATAAAATACACTCACACAAAATTAGATGTACATCACTTCCTGTTTTATAATAGGAATCATCAATCGATAGTGCTCACCTTATATTATTTCCCCTTCTATTGTATTTCATTTGGATTTTACCATTCTTAACCCTCTTATTTTACTCATAACTATTATTTTTTGAGTTTTGTTATATTCCTTCATTGATTTTGTTTCTTTCCTCCATCCACCTATATCATTTATCCCATATCAGAATTCTGATTCTTCTTTTCCCTGGATTTCTTTAGTTAGTTTGTCCATTTCGGCACAGTCCATAACCTTTCTTATTATTTCATCTTCGCTTGGGATTAATTTGTTTTTCCATTTCTGGGCAAAGGCAATCCTTGCCACCGTAATTATATGTAGTATTAAATACTGGATTTCTTTTTTGTATTTTGCAGACAGGTTTCCATTCTATTTTAACCCCTGTTATTGCCTCCAGGCAATTTTTGATCCTTTTCCAAAATTTTTAGCCTCCTCACAAGTCCACCATAAATGGTATGTTCCGTGTATTGATTCGCATTTCCAACATTTTGGGGAGGTATTTATTAAGATTTTAGCTAACCTTGTTGGTGCCGGGTGCCATCTGTAAAACATTTTGTACTGGTTTTCCTTGTATGCAACTGGCAGTGTCATTTTTAAATTTGCAGATTCGGTTTCTATCTCATCTGTAAAACTGAAATTGGCTTCCTGATGAACAAGTGTGTAAGAAAATAAGTGCATGGAACTGCAGATTAGAAATGTACATTGACTTCCTTGTTGTTGTCATAAGCACCTAATTCAGAAGCAAATGCCACTGCCTGCATTTCGGTTGTAGCTATTTTGTCCATATAGGCAATCTAGTATGAGATGGGAAACAGGTATATCTAGTTTTAGTAGCCAGAGAAGCCCAACAATGCATTGTCAATTGAGAACAGCTTTTTTCAATGAGAAAGGGATAGGAGATTCAAGAGTGATCCTGGTGTGACAATGTCAACACATGCAGAACCCTAGTATTCTTCAGAAATGGATAAACTAAAGACATTGGTGCCTCCCTTACTTGGGCATCTTTGAAATTTCTGGTCCTGCCCCTTTACATCCCCGCTTGTTGGTGAAGGTCTGCACAGGAGCACAGCCCCATAAAAAGCACTCTGTCAAAGTATAGTCCTCAGATTTAATATTTTTTTTTAAAAAAATTCTAGCAATTTCTGGAGGTAAAGAGGGAGGAGGCATCTGTGGCATAAGTAGCTGTTGTGGCCCAGTAGGAGCCATTGGAGCTGCCACCAGACTCCGACAGCGAGGGGCCCTATGAGTCGGCTCTGGAGGATGTGGAGGACCCTGGACAGGGTTCCGACTCCGAGCAGGGCGCAGAGAGACTGGTTGGCCACCAGGAGACGCCTGAGCCTTGGACCAGTGGGGAGGAGACAAGGGAGAGTGATCCAGAAGCCAGCAGTGAGTTGTTCCTGGATGCACGCCATCGAAGAGCTACTAGGCGTCAGGAACAATTACGCAATTACAGGAGATGATTGTACTCAGCTGATGGTCATTAGGTTCCTCTCCAGACTATAAAAAGCTACTTGTGCACACGGCCCTCTTTGTAGAAGTCAACACAGGAGTGAATGTCAGAGGACATTACTGTGAGCTGGGCAGGCCGGATTGCTGCCAAGCCTTATCTGTGTTTATTGCTGCCTGAATTTGTCTGAGTTGCTGCCAAGGTCCTTATCTGTTTGTTCTGTTTGTTCTGCTTGGCTTTCAGCCACTGAGGTTTTGGTGTCTTGCTATTAAAGTACATTCCAGTTAAGCTTGTCTCAGCATTCGTTACTGGACAGAGGAGGGGGACAGAACTCCTACCTATCTAAAAATATGTATGAAGGCATTCTAATCCAAAACTCTAAATATAATAGGATGTGGTGGACAGAGTTTCTACTAATAATTGAGACACCATCGTCTCACAGAAAATAGTTACATAGAAATGAAATTTCTAAAATTGTATTAAACCAAATACTTGCCATTTGTAGCTTTGGGCACAGAAGAGCTATCTAGAATGAGTTAGTTTCAACTCTAAAGGGAATACATTATTCTTTACAAGATATTTTACACTGATAAAAGGTCTCCATTTTTTTTTAATACTTTTTTGAGATGTGGCTGGCAAAGGAAAGGAGTATCATAATTATGTCATTTGTCCCTTGAAATGAATCTTTTTCAGAGAGTGGCAGCTCAGTTTGAATGTGATCCTTGATATTCTTCTCTGGTCTCTGTCACTTCATTACTATTGAAATGTATGATAATTTCATCAAGGTGCAGAAAGATCTTTTCCTTACATATACATGAACTAACTTTATTACTATTTAACTAGTTCTTTTGTCTTTATTATCCAGGAGAGTCTTTCTGGGCAAAAGTAAAAGCAAGTGTTTAAGGAATCATATATGGAGTTATACACAACCAAGTTTTCTTAAGAAATAGTTGCTAGTCAGTGGTGGGTTTCAAAATTTTTTCGAACCTATTGTGTGGATGTGGCCTTCTTTGTGGGAGGGCTTGCCGGCCATGTGACTTGGTGGGAGTGGCTTGCTGGCCACGTGTTTTTCTTTCTTTCTTTCTTTCTTTCTTTCTTTCTTTCTCTCTCTCTCTCTTTCTCTCTCTCTCTCTCCTTCCTTTTGTCTCTCTGTCCCTTTTCCTTTTTTTCTTTCATCTCTCTCACTTTTTCATTCTTTTCTTTTTTTCTCTCTATATGAATGGGATGTGTAAATTATAATGATTGGAGCAGCATAGGAGGAAGAGGAGGGGATGGGGAAGGAGAAAAGTAGCAGCTATGTTGTAATGCAGGGGTGTCAAACTCAAGGCCCGGGGACCGGATCCAACCCGTGGAATGCTTAGATCTGGTCCATGTGGCCACCCTGGAAACAGCAAAGAACCAGCATGTAGTGCCTCTGCCAGTGAAAATGGAGCTCGGGAGGACCGCGTGTGGCCTGTCCAAGCTCCATTCTCAGCTGTGATGGCCTCCTGCAGCCCTCTGCCAGCAAAAACTAGTGGCCCTCCCAAGGTCCGTTTCACTGGCAGAGTTCTTGGGCCACCACAGAATCCCCAACATGAGTGATGTCAAGCTGGCCACACCCACCCTGTCCATGCCTACCCTAACTAAAAGAATAAACAATTTAGAGAAAGTATCTTGATCTATATGCTATTCAATCTTCCATTCCAGGATAAGACATGGGGCAAAGTGATGACTTTGCAACCAGGGAGTCTTACATGATGCTGATGATTTGGATACATTCCAACCTGTTTTCTTTATAGGTTTGTTGGAACAAATTATTCCTTTGATACCTATCAACATCACCCCTCTTGCTATGGAACCAAGACCTAGCCGCATGACTACTAGACGTAGGAGAGAAACAAGCTAAAAAGCAACAGCATCAACATTCATCGGCCATCGATCAAGGATCTACAACAACAAATCTGGAAGCAATGGGAGGAGCTAGACCTAAGGTTAAACAGGCCGTGCAGGAAGCTCTAAAAATGCTTCAACCAACCAAAGATGACAACTAAGATTTTAACATGGAATGTCAACGGACTGAACTCCACAGAAGAGGAAGAAAATATTTCATTATCTCAAACAGTTTAAGAACGATGTAATTTGTTTGCAAGAAACTCATATCAAGTCAACTGATCAAAAATATTTGATCAACTCAAAACTTGGTCAACATTTTGCAGCTTCTGCTATGGAAAAGAAGAATGGTATAGTTGTATACTTAAGAAAAGATATGAAAGCTGAATTAATAGAAGCAGATCCCTTCGGAAGATATATTGCTTTAGACTTAATCTTAGAAGGGAAAAAGACATTACTTTGGGAATTTATGCTCCCAATCAACAGCAAGATAGATTCTATAGAAATCTTCATGCTAAATTAGTACAGTGGGACTATAGTTCCTGTATACTATTGGGTGACTGGAATGGAGTGATAGACACTAAGAGAGATAAGAAGATTTCCCGCCTAAATACCAAGATGCGAGCAAAGTTACCCAAATCTTTCTTTGACATTATGGATGATTTGAATTGAGAGATATTTGGCGAGAAAGAAATGCAGAGGAATGTGACTTCACTTTCTTCTCGGACAGGCATCAATCCCTCTCAAGGATTGATTTTATTCTAACCACTAATGATTTGCTTTCTAGGGTCAAGAAAACAAAGATTGCAGCTAGGATCCTTTGGACCATAACCCAGTTTGGATGGAGTTGGGAAGGGTAGTGCAGGCAAGAAGGTCTTGGAGATTGAATGAAAACTTATTTAGATATGAAAAGTATATTAATGATTGTAAAAAATTACTATCTGAATATTTTGTTTTGAATATGAATAAGGGTACATCTATGGAATTTGTATGGGACGCAAGCAAAGCGTATATGAGAGGAGTTTTGATGAATATAAATAAAACACATAGAAATAAGCAAGGGTTAAAACGAACAGAACTGGAAGAGGAAATTAAGAGAAAAGAGCTGGAGTTAACAATGAACCCAGACGATACAAAGGTTAAGGAAGCTATTAACATATTAAAATCTCAATTTGACATGTTGATCTCTGACCAGGTGGCTACTAATCTATTATATGCAAAACACAATACTTTTTGTAATGCAAACAAACCTGGCAGATGGTTAGCTTATCAGATTAGGAAAAAAGGAAAACTCGAAATATATCTAAACTGATTTACAGAGGGAAGGAGGTGTTTCAACAGGAAGAGATTCAAAAGGCTTTCTGGGAATTTTTTACAGAACTGTATAAAGGGGATAAAAAATGGTTTAGACATAGACAAATATTTAGACAAAGAGAAAATACCTTCAGTTAGAGAAGAACACAGGCAAAAATTGAATCAACCAATAACCTCGGGGGAAATCCTGCAGGTAATTAAGCAATTAAAGTCAGGGAAAGCACCAGGTACAGATGGCTTGACAGCGGTTTACTATAAAAACTTACAGTTAGAAATGGTAGAACCTCTTAGAGAATTATTTAATATGATTCAAACGGAAGGTAAAGTCCCTCCATCTTGGAAGACAGCGTTTATATCTTTGATACCCAAAGAAGATCAAGATACTACTCAACCCAAAAATTATAGACCTATTTCAACTGAATGTAGATTATAAAATTTTTACTAAAATTAGCAAATAGGTTAATGTTGGTCACTCAACAATTGATACATACGGACCAAACAGGTTTTATACAAGGGAGACAGATGAAAAGTAATGTTAGATTAATTATTAATGCACTAGAATATTTGGGAAAGAACAACCAGATCCCTGCTGCGTTTATATTTTGGATGCTGAGAAGGCCTTTGATCGAGTTAACTGGCAATTTTGTTGAAGATACTGCAAAAAATGCAGATAGGAGATAATTTCTTACAGTCAATTAAAGCAATATACCAACAGCAAACAGCACAAATCATAGTCAATGGAAGTCTAACAGACTCTTTTCAAATTGGAAAAGGTACAAGACAGGGCTGTCCTTTGTCCCCATTATTGTTTATTATAACTTTGGAAGTATTGTTGAATAAAATACGGGCTTGGATGGTTTAAAAGGGATCAAGATTAGGCAGCAAGAATATAGAGTCCGCGCTTTTGCGGATGATTGGTCATAATATTGGAACAACCGCAGGAATCTAGTATGGTTTAATGAATATGATTAATCAATATGGTCAAGTGTGGGCTTTAAAATAACTTAGGAAAAACCAAAATATTAGCTATAATATGAATATTAAACAAAGGAAGAATTAGGAGTGATGCTAGGATGTGAGGTAGTTAAAAAAGTCAAATATCTTGGAGTTAACATTTTAACTTCAAATGGGAAATTATATAAGCATAATTATGAACCACTTTGGCATAGCATACAGACAGAGATGAAAAAATGGGAGAAATTGCACTTATCTTTGCTGGGTAGGATAGCGGCAGTGAAAATGAACATTTACCAAAATTTTTTTTCTCTTCCAAATGTTACCTATACTTAAAAAAGATGCGAACCTTTTAGAATGGCAGAAGGGTATCAACAAATTTGTGTGGGCAGGAAAGAAGCCGAGGGTAAAGATGAAAATAATGCAAGATGTATGTGAGAGAGGAGGATTGAAACTACCTAATTTAAAACTATATTATGATGCAGTGGCATTATCTGTAATTAGTGATTGGATTCACTTAACCAATGATAGAATATTGAACATTGAGGGACACGATCTGGTATTTGGTTGGCATGCTTACCTGTTATTCAACAAAAAAATGGATAAGAACTTTAAAAGTCATATTTTAAGAAATGCTTTATTGCGGGTCTGGAAGAAATACCAAATAAATTAAATGACAAGATACCCATGTGGGCAATTCCTAGACACGCAATTGAAATATGAATACAGCACAAAACAGGACAGAATTACCTACAGACAGCTTCTTACCTCGGAAAGGGGGGTATTACAATTAAAATCTTTAGAGGTATTAAAAGAGGAGAAGGTAGTCCAAACATGGTTCCAGTATGGGCAATTACAGGCTAGGTGGAAAATAGATAAAAAAATTGGTTTATTCAAGTTGAGGATAATCTGTTTAAACAATAAGAGATCAAAGCTTAATGCATATAAAGAGGATATAATGTATTAATACAGATGGATTCGGAAACAGAATTAGTTAAAGATTGTATGATAAAATGGGCTCAAAATATTGAGGAACCAATAATGTTGGATACATGGGAAAGAATCTGGGTAAGAAATGTGAAATTTACACAAGCTCAAAATCTGAGAGAAAATTTTACAAGATGTTCTATAGATGGCATTTAGATCCTAAAAAGTTGGCTTCTATGTATCCGAATGTACAGCCTAAATGTTGGAGGTGTGGCTCTCTCGATGCTACATATTATCATATATGGTGGACCTGCCAAAAGGTTTAAGGCATTTTGGATAAAAATATGGTGGGTCATGCAAAATGTTTTTAAAAGAAGGATAAAGTTTAGTCCTCAGTTATTTTACTAGGTATATGTACTGACTTTACAGTGGTAGAGACCAATTTGATTCTGCACCTGAACTGCAGCAAGACTGTTGGTGGCGCAATATTGGAAGAAGGAAGACTTGCCTACAATTCAAGAATGGACATTGAAAGTAACAAACTTAGCTGAAATGGCTAAAATATCGGCATATCTCAAAGATCATTCAAATGAGAGATAAACGAGACTGGAAAAAATGGATTGATATACACAAAATATACGGGACTAAGAAATTCCAGTTAGCCTATGCTTAAGATCAGAAATGATTTAAACTGTTAAAAGGCAGTTCAGTAAGAAGAAGCTAAGGTCAATCTAGAATGTCATTAATTTCTTTATTTTTTTTTTCTCAATAGATTTTAGACTGTGTTAGTTAAAAATCCATACCGTGTACGGGTTCTGGGAAGTCGGGGGGGGGAAGGGGGAGGGGGGGGGGGGGTGGAGGAGGGAGGGGTACACACACAAAAAAAAATTGTATTTCAATGGTCTTAATGATTGACAAATGATGAAATATTTGTGTTTTTTTTTAAAGAAAAATAAAAAAGTTCTGTTAAAAAAAAAAATAAGCATAAGAAACAACATCACCCTCTCTAGGCTAGCCAATAGGCATAGGAGGGAGGGAGGGAGAGGGAGGAGGAGTCTTTTGATGGTGGTGATCTCGTCCTCTTGGCTGGTTTTCAGATTGATATTACAATCTGGAGGATTTTAGGTTACTTTGAATTAACACATGTGTTGCTCTCTATGCTTTATGTTGGTGGTATTTTAATTGCTTTAATGTTTACTATAAAACACCCTGTGGGTTTTTAAAAAAAAACAACATTTAAATAGTTGAGTGATTGTTTTATAGGATGGTCCCTGTTTCAAGAAAACATGAACTTGTCTTGAGAAAGTATTGAAAGTAACTTTCAAGAAAGTTAAAATGAAAGAAATGTGATTGTCTTGAAAATAGTAGCTCGCAATCAGTAGCAAAATCTAAATACATCAGAGCCATGGAGCTAAACTCTTCAGAAATGCTGCACCCAAGGCCATTGGATGCTGCAAGCATCTATCACTATAGGAAAAGGTTTAGCGGTTCCTCCCTCGAAAAGTTGTATTCCTCACTTCTGTACACACCCCTGAGGTTTGCAGGTGGAGGATGTGCATAACATTATGCTCCAGGAAGGGTCAGTGATGGATCTAAAGCACTCGAGAACAACATAATCTCTCCTACAGAGGAGAATGTGATTAGGAAAATATTAGTGTGCAGAAATGAAGATTTAACACTGGCAATTACAGAGAAAGAACGAACGGATTATTATACTGTATGGAAATCATTTTATTGATAGTTAGAGAATAAATATAAGAATTAAAAGTAAAAGTTGATGAGTAAAATATAGAAAACGTATTAATAGAGTTAATGGAATTAATAGAGTTAAATAAATCAAGAAGAGGATTGTTATAGTATTACTTGGGGATGACTCTGCGTAACTGTTTAAAAAAGCATATAAAAAAAACGCCCTCTACAGGAGGAGGCGAGAGAACCACGGCCTCATCTACATAAGGAATTTTTCGGCTTTTTAACCCTTGCTTAGCTCTGCTCGAGTGGTCATAAAGTCAGACTAGATGAGGCACATCATTCTCCCAACTCCTCCTGTAGAGGGACTTTAAGAGGCTTTTTTAAAAAGGTTAAGCACTAAGCAGAGTCATCCATGGTGACTCTGGCAGCCACTAGCTCAGCCTGACCTCAGACTCTTGCCTTTTTACCTTTTACATTTTTTTTCTTTTCATGATGGACAGTGATGAGGCTCTGCCCTCCCCTGCCTCCCCTGACTGCACGTCCCTGAGTATTATACATTTAAGGATTGATATTAGCTAGGAATAGATTAAATATGAATATGATTGTAAATTTTAACTGTTATTGCGCAAAATATTTGTACCCAGATGACAACAACTGTTAATGGAAGATGGGTTGTTTATATTAAAGTAAAATAAAAAAATTGATTAAAAACAAGAGAACACACGTCTCCAGAATCAATTCCAGAGTCCAGCTGTCCCAAATTGGTATACTCAGTCCAAATGGTTAAAGTGGGGAGCTCAAGACAATTCCTATGTTCTTCCAACGCTTCTTCAATTCCCCATCAGCTTTCTTCCATTCCCCATCTCCAGCTTTGCCCTCAACTATAAGGCTTAGGAGGAGTCTTCTTCAATCACTCCAGGGGTGGGTTTCAACCAGTTCGCGCGGTGCTCCCGCGAAATGGTTGGTTGGCGAACCCGAAGTAAGTAACCTCCGGGAACGGCGAAGGGCCCCCCGCCCGCCCCGCTCCTTACGGGTCTTTGAAGGCTTCTGCGCTTCCCACGCAGGCGCATGGCACCTACAGTGCCTGCGCGATTCTCCGCGAGCAGCTGGATGGCACATACAGCGCCTGCGCGAGTCTCCGCGAGCAGCTGGAGCATCGCGCAGGCGCTAAGACGCATGCGTGAACTGCGCGCGTGCACCGAGGACGCCGCCGGCCCCGTTCCAACCGAACCGGTTGGAACAGGATTAGCAACCCACCCCTGCATCACTCCCTTTTGTTGCTGAAAGTAAATGAGGCTAAAGGCTAAAGAGTGAATTTTAGTGATCTATGTATAAATGGCAAAGAAGGAAGTTGACTTTTGATTTCCTGTGGTGGACATGGAAGTGAAATAATCAGCTCTAGCAAGAGATTTTAAGGTGCATCCTTCTGTTAATTTCCCTAACTTTGAAAAGCTACCCATGCTGTTATTTCCAACTCTCCCTTAAGTAGCTCAACAAGGCACATAATAAAGGTCTTGTCTTACATGGCTGTCATCATGCAGTTTAATAGTGTTATAAGGCTACATGGTGTGTGGCTGTCATGATAGTAGATTGCACAGGTTTGTATAGATTTACTGTCATTCTTTAGGCTTTTCATACATGACAGAGGTTGTCTGAAGCACAGCAGGAACATGAAGCTTGTAGGGGTTAAGTGTCCCTTGCCTCCTGGCCTCTGACGTATCCTCTATGCACACATACAGAGACAAGGTACAGGGTACATCTGTCACAGGACTGATGACAGGATGGATTACCGGTCTCATTGTCAGTACACTCAGAATTACTCTGCTGTGGCAAAGATAGTCTCTTTTTTCCTCTTAGGTAGAAACTATTTCTACCCATTTTATTTCTCCCAAAATCAAAATAGGAAACAGTCCTTTGACTTCTGACAACTCCCAGATGTTTGCTATGCTAATATTATCTCTGAGATCATTAGGCCATAATATAATTCACTGAAGGCTAGGAACTCAGCTTCATTCTACCCATTTTTTTTTTAAAAAAAGATCTTTAGTATATATTCATACTCAATCTGCCACTTTCAGATCTTCTTCAGCTTGTAAAGTGGAAGTGTAGGAGAACGAGGAAGTGGGTTGATGCCCAAAGACCTGAAAAGGGACATGCACCCATATCTTATTATCTCTTGTAGCTTCTCCATGTGGACAGGAATGCCAGTCTCTCAAGATTACCAACCCTACCTACACATACAGTTGTACATGAGAAATGCTCCTTTTCAGATCTCGAATGCGATATGCTAAAGCTCTTGTCTGCTTGAAATTTTTATTATGAGTAAATATGACCTCTGGGATTATTCTTGGCTAGTCAGAGGGTGTAATGGATACAATATTGGACTTGGTTCAATAAATCTTGGCTTCTTCTAGTTGCTTGGTCATGAAGGGGTAGCATGTTCATCACTTGTTCATGTTTTAGCTATTGGAGAATCGCGATTAGGTATTCTCTATATAGTGAGATAAAATAACACAATGCACATTTCCAGTTTTGTTTATTACCTGAAAGATAAAAAGTAGTTCTTCATAGAATAGGATAATGGATATTTTAAAAAGGATTTAAATTGTAAGGCGTATCTTATTATTAAGATTAATTATTAAACCTGAAAAATGTTAAATCTCTCAAAGTGATTGATATAGGAATAATATTGCACAAACACTCATGTGATATGGCTCTCCAGAAGTCTCTAACGCAAGGAAGAAATATGTGTGATTTTAATATGTGGGACAATAATTTAGATAAGCTTAGGTAACAGTTATAATTATATTCATCTGGCAGTAATTCTTACAGATATCAAAGAGGCGTCTTTTAAGAGATAACACTTAGGGTCCTGGTCGCAAGTAAACTCATAAGCTAGTATTTAATTCAGAGATGAATGAACCTACTCTTGAACCAATTGGTTGCTATATTGCAATCTATAAAGCTTTGAGTTTAGGACACGTTTTAAAAAACAGACTACCTTGATCCTGGCTGGAGCTTGATAAGGTTGGCAAAAAAAAAAAAATGCTGCTAGAAAACTGAACTGAAATATCTGAAGATGCTTATGATCAAATACAAGGAGTATTTATACATTGTATGTATATACTTGACCTAGTTTTATGTTTTCTAAATCTTTGTTATATGTTACTCAAGAGCATCTCTCACACTAAAACAATTATTTTGGGGAGATGATTTCAGTCTCTTGTGCTCGCCATCATTTTGAAGTTTTCCTTTAGTTCGTTTTCAATCACTTTTACTCAAAAAGAAGCATTGTGCCACTGCGTGGATCTCAGGGCAATCTTCATTCTCACAATTGCAGTCTTAATGCACTATCACACACGTCTTAAAAAGGTTTTTTTTGATTCAGTTTTGATTCAAACGTGCTTGGGGGAGGGGGACTACAATTGTTTTCCTGTACTTCTCATTACAAGTAACCCATTATCAGGATCCAAGGGGCATCATTTGAACAATTAAATTGATTAAGTATAAATTATTGCATTGTTTATCAGATGCTTACATTAAGGCGGTATACATGCAAACATGTTTCCTTCTATTTTTTCCCCTCACAACAATCCTGTTAGGTAGTTGCAGTTAAAAGAAAGAGCGAGTTGAAAGTCAGCTTTTATGGCTGAAAGTGGGTATGTTTTCATTCTTAATCCAGTACCTTAATAATTATACCACACTGGCCATACCTAACATTAAGGTCAATTCAATGGTTGTAAGTCATAGGAAATACTGTGCATACTTTTTAAAAAGAAATGCCATTCATTCTGAAAAAACACCATCATTTCATTTTTTTTCTAGCAAAATACCAGAATCGCAGCATTCTGTAAACAGCAGAAAATATAAGGAGAGTTCCTTCACTTTTAGACCCTAATTAAAATCTTACGCGACTGATTTGTCAATAAATATTCTGTCTGCACAATGGATGAAAGTAAGCATTCAATTAAAAAAAACATCTTCTTGGTCTGAGCCTTTTAAGGTTATTATATAAGCAACTTCCTGCATATCTCTGACATGTGTTTCCTTTCTTTATAGGGATTTTGTTACATGGATGTGATGGAAGAGTATTTAGCCAATCTTCCACCTGTAACATAAAGTGGAACATGCCAAGAGCTTTATCATGTGCGCTACTGTTGAGAAACCCTCATTTAAAGCTTGCAGTCTTATTTATTTAAGCTCAATGGCAACATCGTATGTCCAGCTATATGAATTAACCTCCTATTGAAATCAATGCCACTTAAATGTATGTCACTGGATGATGGATTGTTACTGAAAGATTCTAGTTTTAAAATGCCTTTCAAGTCTTGCGCAAATCAATAGGACTTACCTCTATGCAGTCACTCCAGGCAGAGAGCATAGGAATATTTAGTTCACTTTTGCCGTAATGAGTGCAAGAAAATACTCTCAAATGATGTGTGCATAGAACACAGACACATCCAGGCCCTACTGATGTGCTTTTGTTTTGAAGTTTTAATCAGGTTTAAAAGGAAAGCTATTCAGGGAAATTGTGTGGTCTGAATTTTAATCCATCAGCCTGTGCTTTATAGCATGTGGTGTGGCCTTGAATTGCAGAATGTTTCAAACATACATAATGAGCTCAATGTCAAACTGTTGGGCCTTTTGTCTTTAACAATAAGCACTTAGCTCAAAAATGAATAGAAATTGCTTTAAGTGAATTAGAAAAGCCAAGGTCTTTTCAATGCTCTAATTCTAACATTAATTATTTCAGACATTGTCTAATTTCTTTTTGCAATTATAGTAAGTTTAGAATTAAAGTTCTTAAAAACCTGAATTCAATGTTAACAAGCAAATATCCCAAAGATCAAAGAAGCAGACTTTTTCCGATCAAGGCTAAAATTTCATATAGCCAGTCAGTAACTTTTTAAAAAAACAAAACAAATATTGTTTTATTTTATTTTTTTTCCAAATACTATCTTTAGGACATGTGACATACTGATTTGTCAACTGAAGGTTGAAAAGAGGAACCAAAAACACTCCACATAATCTTTCTAATTTGCAAAGAGATTAGATTTCCAGGACCCTGCCTTCCTCCCCCTTCTTCAAGTCATGTATTCTAAAGGGCATTTGTAATAGAATTAGGCTTCCCCTTCTAATATTGGGGAAAAGGGGGGTGGGTGGGTGCGAAAGTGAATTTGTTTTCTTTCCTGCACCCAAAGAACAGTATTCAAAAAAATTACAGTGAATAGCAATTCATCCTTTAGAAATCCCTTCAACCCAGTTGCTGCTGGAGATCTGAATGCTTTCTCCTAAAGCTCTGTAATCCAATAAGCTTTGTGTTTACCAGCTTGTTTGAAACTTGTCTCGCACCCCGGGCCTGTCCCTCTGTATGCTCCTTTGCAGGCAGGTGAGTGCCTAAGGGGCTATTTATTATTCAAGCCACGAGGCCTTCACAGCCCCATCCAGAATGTAATTTGTAATTAACTGTCATTTACTTCTCTGTGCATTGGCTTGTTGTTCCAAAAAAACCAATGTAGCTATGCTGGCCACTAGCTTCTCTTTGTTATAATGTCTCACAGATCAAGCTATTCCTTCCCCCCTCCACACACACACACACACACACACAAACAATATTTCAGTAAACACAAACACACACACACACACACACACACAAACACTCTTGTAAGAAAACGGATAGAATTATTTCCACCAACCAGCACAATTATGTTACACATCTCAGTTATGTGAAACATGGCACTTATGGGGAAGTCCTTTATGTAGGTGCCTGGTAACCATTGGTATGTTGATGAATTCAAATGAAAGCTGAGATTTCCAAAGACAATAGCCCCATTAAGATTTTAATTACTGCTTTCCCCCCACCACCACCTTGCTCTGCTTTTCAATTCGGGAGCTTTTGTCATTCTCTGTGAGAATGGTATCTAACTGAGATTTTGAACTCACTTCCTGGTGATGTTATTTTACCAAAAAATTTATGGAGATACATAAACCAGTGGGTGAGGGAAGGGACATTAGGCTGCTTGCTATTCGTCTTAGTTTAGAATTCCTTATAAAGCCTTTCTGTTTTGTTTTTAAATTACTCTAATAAAAAAAAAACCCACCTAAATATTGGAATTAAGTAACATCTAAGAATGCAATTTAATTTTTTTTCCCCCCACAAATACATGCATTTTAAACTATTTTTAATCCTAGAATAAACTTTAAGGTATGTCATTTGGTACTGTTTTGAGTTGCATCCTAAAATTTCCGTATCTGCAGGAGTCTGATCCACACGTTAGTCTACCTCAAAATTATCCAGGTGGCTTCTTTTCAAAATGTCATTCTGAAAATGACATGTATAAGCATCCTTCTGAAAAGCAGGTCCATCAAGAAACAGCCTACAAGTACCTTCATTGCGGAACTATAGAATCAAAGTGTAGAGGTAATCCTCAACTTACAACAGTTCATTTAATAATTGTTCAAAGTTGCAAAGGTACTGAAAAAGTTGACTTCGACTTTTACAATCGTTGTAGCATCCCCATGATCACATGATCAAAATTCAAATGCTTCGCAACTGGTTCATATTTATGATGGTTGCAGTGTCCCGGGGTCACCTTTTTCGACCTCCTGACAACAAAATCAATGAGGAAAAAAGATTCACTTAACAACCATGTTACTAATTTAACAACTGCGGTGATTCACTTAACAACTGTGGAAAGTAATGTCGTAAAATGGGGCAAACTCACTTAACAAATGTTTCAGTTAGCAACATAAATTTTGGGCTCAATTATGGTCATAACTCCAGGACTACCTGTATTGTTTCAGCTGTAGAAGAATAGGGACTGCAGTCAGTAATTTACACAATGTAAATAAATACATAAGCTTTCCTTTTCAACAGAGATTTTCTATAGATTAATCGGGATAATAACAACTTGAATCTTGTTGAAATCTTATTATGAATGCATTGCAGTTTCACCAAATATTCACCAAACTGGTGTCCTTCAAAAATGTTAGAGCAGTTAATTGTCAGAATACTCAGAATTAGTGGCTATTATATTTCCAAAGATCAGGAGGGTACTAACCAGTGGTGGGTTTCAAAAATTGTTCGAACCTACTCTGTGGGTGTGGCCTCCTTTGTGGGAGTGGCTTACCACCCATGTGACCGGATGGGAGTGGCTTGTCGCCCATGTGACCGGATAGAAGATGCCGACGACACTTGTCAGAACCAACTTAAATTACCTCACACAGCACTGGCATGCATAAGAATATGATGTAAACTTGTTTTTTAAAAGGCATCTTTGGTTTGCGTTAAAACAACTTCAACACACGCAATGTTCTGATTGCACCACAAACGCAGTAGTCATCCTTACCTTTCACAGAGGCACTGAGCTTTATAAATATGAGCATGATAGTGTAGAATAATCATATCCAAGGACCAGTGGTGGGTTTCAAAAAATTTTGGAACCTCTTCTGTAGGTGTGGCCTGCTTTCCGGGTCCACTGGTGGAACCTCTTCTAACCTGTTCGGTAGATTTGACGAACCGTTTCTACCGAATAGGTGCGAACTGGTAGGAACCCACCTCTGCAGCATCCATACCTTCGCATATACATGGTTGTATATTGCTTGTGGGCCAATTCACACATTGCTATAATCATTCCATATGTAGACTTGGGTCCTTGCCTAGTCATCAGGAACTAAATGTTTGTTGGTCTTGCCTTCCAAAAGTATTGATGATAAAAGAGAAATCGTTCTTCACACAAAATATTGAATGGATTCATTAATGGAACCTCGTTATCTTTAGACACTTCCACTGGTAGATGTAACAAAGCAAAACAACTGAGTGATGTGTGCGGGTTTATTTGGTCATTTTCCATGAGTCGAATACTGATAAGCAGTGAAATGTTTCAAACCAAAAAATAGAAAAGAAGTCTAGTTTCCATCACTGAACTTCCAGATAAATGTGTCATTGTTTTCATGCTGACCATCCTTCTCACTCCAGACTTCTTATCTGGGCTGCAAAACTCAGAATCATCATTAGATGGCAGCATAGAGAAATAGTTTTCTATTTTATTTCTGTCTTTTCTGCCATCTAGTGTTCATCAGAATTTTTGTAGTCCAAACCTGGTAGTCCTACTTTACGAAAACCTAATTTCATATTAAGCGGAAACAATTATGAAAAATACTTTTATCAGAAATGATTATGATCACAGTTGTTAAGATTTGATTATGATTTTTTTATTTCTTTCAAAGGGGAATTTTCAGAGTCCTTCGGGATTGGGTAGCATACAAATCCATTAAATCTTAATCTTAATCTTAACCCAACAGCTGATTCAGCCATTCAACATACAACATCTATGAAGCTTCCGTTACCATAATTCACAAGATGTACTTGTTCTCCACATAGGCCCCATAGCTACATATTTGTCCTTATGTTTATTATCCTTTATCCTATACTATTGTTGTGATCTGAGGACTATCAAAATAAATGGGATACTGTAGTGACTGCCTATTTAGTTGGACTTTACAATCATTTTGGAAGATATTTGTAAAAAAACTTTGTCTGTAGGAAAATTATCCCATTGCCACCTTTTCTTCCATAATTTACATAATTCTGAATTAGACAGTGCATCCACCCCAAGCTATATTAATTATTTCTCCCCTTTACCTGAAACAATTAACCAGAGTGAATGAAAAACCCGCTGAAGTTCCTTCTCTAAATTGCTAAGAATGAAAGCAGTATAATTTCAAAGAAATTTCAAAGGAATGTTCTGGGTTTGTATTTATGTGCATGTGTCTTTGAGTGTTTGTAACTAAATTTAATTCTAAATCTAAACCTATCTTCTCCCTCCCTCTCTTCTCTCTCTCTCTCTCACACACACACATACAAACACACACACACACAAAACATGCACACACAAACACACACACACACACACACTCAAACTCACATGCTTTTGGAGCAGGCAGAAAGGATAGCAATTCCTGGTGTTATCAGAAGTGAAAAGAGCAGCAAGCATTCACAGCTCGGCGCCCAGGACTGCTCCATCATGCCAGTCTAAATGTGATTAAGCTTCTTTTAGCGCAGTGGTGACATCACTCATGGCTCAAAGCTGCATCTACTCAAGAGCATTAGAATGCATTTTATGCCTGGCTTACTCAAAACTGCAAAGCCCAAATTTACACCTTATTTGATGTGCTTCTGACTGCTGTTAATTGGTAAAGGGATCTTTGACCCTTTTGATCTTTCTCACAATCCTTTAAATGCCCAGGTCTGCTAAACTGTTCAGCAGGAGATACTCAGCAGTTGCCCAGTAATATAAAGTCTTTCTTTCTCTCTTTTCTTCTTCTCCTCTACACACACACACACACACACACACACACACACACACACACACACACGCCCCATGCTTGGCTTCCCTTCCTTTGGTTTACATCCAAGTTGCACAGAAATAAGAGATGACAGTTGTTACAGATATGCTGGTTTAATTACTTGTCAGCTTAGAGCCGATATCTCAGCTAGCCAACGTCAAAAGCTTAACTTCCTTCTAGTAGCTTATAGCATGACCAACTGCAAGTGCTTTAATATTTACCCATAAAACTCTGGATACATTTAAGATAAAAAAATAATAAAATAAACAGCTCTTTTGATCTCTTGGGGAGGAAAGAAAGATAATCTTCTCCCACTCATGATTTTGTTCAGATCTTTTTGTCACTTGAAATGAGGGAGTAACATTGATATTGAAGTGGGGATCATACTGGGGGAGGGGTGCTGTTTTGTTGTTTGTTTTTGTTAATTACTTTTGCAACTATTGCGAACTTGCATTACTTGAGCAAAAATAAGAATAAATGAAAAATAAATGATACATTGCTTTAAAAAAGAGATTCCTCCCCCATGTACTTTTATGGGAGGGGGAAGGAATATATAATATATATATATATATAATATATATATATATATTATATATATATATATATTATATATATATATATATAACATACATACATACATACATACATACATACATACATACATATATATATACACATACATACATACACCTTTGCAGGTCCTCTCCCCACCTTTGGAGTCACTACCAGCTTTCTGCCTATGTAGGCTAGAATCAGAAAAACAAATGCAAAATAAAAATCAGTCAGGAGTCAGGTAGTCTTTTTTCTAGACTAATACATTCTATTAATAGATGTAAACTTTCACGAGCTACAGCTCACTTCATCAGATGCACAGAGTACATAGTGAACTGTAGCTCATGAAAACTTATAGCTTCTGACATTTATCAATCTGAAAGGATGCTAACAGAGTCCTGATTTTGGGATGAATTTGCAAACAATCCAAAAGGCATCTATTTCTGCATTCCTTCATTAGGTTTATGCTCTGTCTTTTCTTTAGAAACTGGTGGTTGCACCTCCTTCTCCAATTTTCTCCATAATAACTTTTGTGTGTGTCTATGTGTGTGTGTGCGATGGTGTTGGTCAGAGGTGGGTTCCTACCAGTTCGCACCAGTTCCGTAGAACCGGTTCATCAAATCTACTGAACCGGTTAGAAGAGGTTCCACCAGTGGACCCGGAAAGCAGGCCACACCTACAGAAGAGGTTCCAAAAATTTTTGAAACCCACACTCTCTCTCTTCTCACACACACACACACACACACACACACACACAGAGAGAGACTCACACAGAGAGAGAAAGAAAGGAAGAAAGGAAGAAAGAAGAAAAAAGAAAGAAAAAGAAGAAAAAGTGAGAGAGAGATGAAAGAAAAGGAAAAAGGGACAGAGAGACAAAAGGAAGGAAAGAGAAGAGAGAGAGAGGGGAGAGAAAGAAGAAAGAAAGAAGAAAAAGAAAGAAGAAGAAGAAAGAAAGAAAGAAAGAAAGAAAGAAAGAAAGAAGAAAGAAAACACATGGCCGGCAAGCCACTCCCACCAGGTCACATGGCCGGCAAGCCACTCCCACAAAGGAGGCCACACCCACAGAGTAGGTTCGAAAATTTTTTGAAACCCACCACTGATGTTGGTGTTATAATTGCTAAAAGATTATTGGCTGACCCAAAATTTCCCAAAGATCAACATTGTCTCAGAACTGAATATGGTTCTTTTCAGTGCTATTTCAATGTTTTAACCATGACACCATACTATTTTAATAGTCTTCTGCTTGCACCATACTGTAGTATTACTGCCCATTTGACCACAAAAATAAGACTCCAAGGTGGGAATGGCCATCACAGATGTCACTTCATCAATAGAACTTCCAAATTTTCTCACATTAGCTCTAGTGAAACATTATTTAGTACATATTTGAAGTTCATACATACAGATTCCAATGAAAGTGCACAATAATTAAAATCAAATTTAGGCGTATCCTATCATCAGTCATGAAGTATTTCATAAATAAAACAAATGTCAGTGTGATGGTAATGCAATTTAAGATATTTAGGGCACTAGAAGAAGGCAGTCAGTTGGCTGTGCTTGTAAATAACTCTTGAGGGTATTGAAACCCAGAAGAAACAATGAGGAATTCTAGAAAGATTTTTTCAAAAATTAAAATTGGCCAAACAGGATTAAATTATATAAATGTAAAGTGATGCTCTCTGGAGCACACAGACCCAACTTTACATATGCTGTGATGGGATCTGAACCATCTTACTAGCAAGAAATCATACAAGAAAATTTTACAAATATGTTAACTCAGCTGTGAAAAGCAAAAGTTCCATGCTAGAAATCATTGAAGAAGGGGCTTGAAATAGCAATAGCAATAGCAGTTAGACTTATATACTGCTTCATAGGGCTTTCAGCCCTCTCTAAGCGGTTTACAGAGTCAGCATATCGCCCCCACAGTCTGGGTCCTCATTTCACCCCCTGGGAAGGATGGAAGGCTGAGTCAACCTTGAGCCGGTGAGATTAGAACCGCTGAACTGCAGATAACCGTGACCCGTCAAAAGCGCGGACGGCAAAAGCGCAATTGACAAAATCGCGCCTTTGACGTCATCACAGTGCGACGAAAAAGATCGAAAAATTCAAATAAAAATTAATAAAAATTAAATTAAAGCAAGCCGATTCACATAAACGTAAGGGTTAGGGTTAGGGTTAGGGTTAGGTTAAGGGTTAGGGTTAGCTTTAGAGCGTTAGCGTTAGCGTTAGGGTTAGGTTAAGGGTTAGCGTTAGGTTTTTTGTTACTTTAACAGTTAGGTTTAGGGTTAGGTTTAGGGTTAGGTTAAGAGTTAGGTTTAGGGTTAGGTTTAGGGTTAGGTTTGGGGGGCTTAGGGTAAGGTTTTCGCTTTATTTTTACATTTTTCGAACTTTTTCGTTGCACTGTGATGACGTCACAGCGCGCTTTTGTCGAGCGCGATTTTGTCCTACGCGCTTTTGTGGTGGAACCCAGATAACAGTCAGCTGAAGTGGCCTGCAGTACTGCACCCTAACCACTGCGCCACCTCGGCTCTTATATAATAAAACTGCCAACACTATTGCTCTTATACAAATCGTTCAGACATTCAATATTGTCCAGTTGCTATCTTCGAGTTGCCACCTTTGAAAGAATATAATAGAACTAGGAAATATACAGAAAGCAGGCAAGATCATTAAGGGTGGAAAAACCTCTTTAGGAGAGAAATTAGCATAGTTATCTTAGAAAATACTTTGTAGATGTAGCTGAGCTGCAAAAATATGGACAACCACTAGATGGAAACACGTGTACATAGAAGGTTTTCTGCATCTTTGTTACCAGCATTTTTGCAGCAAATACATAGTAGCTCTATGAAGGGAAATCTGATCAAAGTGTATAAAATTATGCCTAATGTGAAGAAAGTAAATACTTTCAGAAGCTGCCCACTAAAACTGACCGGAGAGAGATTTACAATTCAAAGAAAGCATAGTTAACTTAAGGAATCCATTTCCATAAGATGCAATGAGGACCACTGTCTTGAATACCTTAATTATAGGACAGCTATAAAATAAATCTTAGTCTGTTTCAGCAGGAATATTCTCAGGAGCACAAATCTCAATTACATAAAATAAACTAATTTTTTATATATCTTTGGCCAAACACTGGAGTATTTTTTGAAATACCTGCCCATTTTTAATAAAGGAATGAGTTAAGCATATACAAATCAAGAGTTAATGACTGATTTATATTAATTGATTTATGCCTGAGTCAGTGTTTCATATTCTTATTTTTTTCTGCTGTTTTCGGTTATTCATACATGTAGAAATTAGGTAATCACCAAAGCTCAGAACAAATACGATAAGAAGGTGCATGTGTAGATTAGGCTTCCAATCCTAAAAATGATCAATTTTCTACAATTGCCAAATGAAATATTTTACATTAAGTCTATTTACCCAATGGAAGTTTAATACACTCTCACTTCTAAAGTAATTGTGTGAATTGTCTTTAAAAAAATCCAGGAAAGTCTGGAATCTTATCATGAAGATCTGAAATGTGAAATTTTGAATACATTTGCATTCCCCAAAATTTTACGTTCACAAAAAACATGAGTTAACATTATAGAGGTGGATTTTTATTTTTCTTCCATTTCAATTGTGTCTGATTTCCAGTCTTGCCTGGACAAATCCCTGCAGTTTCTTGGCAAGATTTTTCAGAAGTGGTTAGCCATTGCCTTGTTCCTAGGGTACAAGATTAAATTATGTTTTTACATATGTGGTGAAAAGGATGTTAAATTGCTCCTATCGTGCCATTATTCCTTAGGAAGGTTGAATGTTTGTGGGGGAATATGGCAGTTCACTTCCCCACCACTTTTTTCCAAATCCAGATGCATTCTTTTTTTTTTTTCTGTAGTCTTATGTTTAACACAAGTCTTGTCCATCCAGATACATAGTTTCCATTGAAGTGAAACAGATTATTGGTTACTATAGTTTCCCTACTGCATATTTGTTGCAGAAAGCCCATTATAATAGGTTTAAAAGTTCAGTTCAGACAAGAAGTCAGTGTTGTGAAGAATGACAGAGAAGATACCTGAGTTGTGTCTTTGATGTTTCCTTTAAATTGCATGATAGAAAGGGAATTAGCCGTGGGTTAATTGTTTGGTACTTAAGGCTCTGTCTCTCTCAATTACCACAGAGTGAAATATGTTGCAATGAAGGCAATGGATGTTTTTAATTCAACCTCCCTTGCCCTCCTCTCCTGCTAGCCAGATTTAATGGCTAGTTGCCTGTTGCATAAAAATAAGCTGAAATGTTTTGCATGCTATTATTCTAACAATGCATCCATTACCCCACACCATCTCACCTCATATAAATTTTGCATAGGGCAAAATAAAATTAGAGAGTTGTTTTTAATCTCCTCTAAGAAAGAGAAATCTAGCTAGTCTTTTTTACATTAAGAAAGCTAAACTATCAACTTTCACCAGAATACTCAGGACCCAGCTTTTGAAGGACCTGAAAAGCAAAGAACATTCTGGAAGGCCAATACACAACACGTTAAGAAGAATTGGATGATACCCTGATTAATTCCACAACCCTTTTGTGCTGTTCAAGACTGTGCTTGCGTTCAGCCTAGTGTGGAAAAAGGAGAGTATAAATTCAGTTTGGGCTAAAAAAAAACCCTCATCCACTTTGCTTAGTGTTGGCCCTGCTATTTTTTAAACCTAGCTTTTCCCAGAGAAACTTTTAAAATATTGCGGTTTGGCACCAATTTGGATTTTTTCATTATAAAGAGCTCACATACTTTCTGTGGCATATAACAGCAGAAAAACGCAAAAACGTTTCAGCCATATGGAATGTGTGTTGTACATGTCACAGTGGCTTGAGTATCACTTGTCAAGTAATTCTCTATTAGGGAAGCAGGAATTACTGTTGCATTTTGGAGATCTCCCATTCATTTTGACAAAACTTTCCCTTGTCAGCAAGTGGAAGTCAAACATTCCTAATATCTATCCTCTTAGGGAAACCTGTAGACATTCTCATTACTGGACCCGCTCAAGTTAGAGATGTTGTACACATAAAATCCAATTGCCCTGGCCCCTCCCTCTTCCTGAATGCAAAGAAAAAGCTTTGGTTGGTTCATATCTGGGGAAAGAACAGAAGAAGTTTCTGAATCTGAGGCTGAAAAAAGAGGGGACTAACACTGTTCCCCAGAATTTCAAATTAAAGTTGGGGATTTCTAGGGAAAAAGAAGCCCAGAAAATTCCTTGATAGATGAAGAAGATGAATTTCAACATACTCTGTATTAATAGAAATAGATTATTTACCAGATATAATCCAATGGCAATATTTACAGTTACAACATTTGTTAACAATATGCTTTTATCAACAGCATTCTCTGCTTCTGAGATACTTATGGAGGAAATGCTTGAGATACTAGAACAACTTGTTAAATCCTTTGAAACTAAAAAAACCAACCCTCCTACTATTAGTTGCTATAGATTTTGGTTACCAATAAATCAATTTAATGTGGACATGCTAAGAAATGAGTGGAATAAAGAATTAGAGGTTCCTGCCTAGACAATGGGAGAATATTTTAATTTCAAAACAAGAGTGGCAATGGACCACAAACAATGACCTATACTAGAAAAAATAATATTTATAATTTATTGGACTCTTTATTTTTACTTCAAAAAACCTTTCTATTTCTTTCTTTGACAACGAGTGTATTTTTATCATGTGTTTTGTTTATCTGTCATAATGTTAAAAGTAATAAAAGAATAAATTAGAAAGAAAAACACTCAGCTTTTCCACAGGTCCTTGAATTACTTTTAACACATTTTTGGTATGTTTGGTTTGGATGCTAAGGTGATGTTTACAATTCTATATTGATTATTTTTATTTTAAACATGTATTTTATATTCACTTTGGTAAGCCACCAAGAGGACTTAAAGAGTTGTTAGTAGATAAATAATTTACACCCTCACAGACTGTTCCCCATTTGCGTCTTTCTTTCACGCCCCAGATTTGATCCCTCTTGATCAAGATTGGATACACACCAATGGTGGATTTCAAAAATTGTTCGAACCTACTCTGGGTGTGGCCTCCTTTGTGGGAGTGGCTTGCCGCCCGTGTGACCGGATATGAAGATGCCGACGACACTTGTCAGAACCATCTTAAATTACCTCACACACAGCACTGGCATGCATAAGAATATGATGTAAACTTGTTTTTTAAAAGGCATCTTTGGTTTGTGTTAAAAGAACTTCAACACACGCAATGTTCTGATTGCACCACAAACGCAGTAGTCATCCTTACCTTTCACAGAGGCACTGAGTTTTATAAATAGGAGCATGATAGTGTAGAATAATCATATCCAAGGCCCAGTGGTGGGTTTCAAAAATTTTTGGAACCTCTTCTGTAGGTGTGGCCTGCTTTCCGGGTCCACTGGTGGAACCTCTTCTAACCGGTTCAGTAGATTTGACGAACCGGTTCTACCAAATAGGTGCGAACTGGTAGGGACCCACCTCTGATACATACAAAAAGGCTAGCTGGAAAAACCTTTTTGGGGCCAGGGAAGAGGGGGAAAATGTGACAAAAAAAAGAAAAGTGCCTATTTAGTTGCCCATCCTTGTCTCTTCTTTAATGGAGTTTAGAGCACACCTGGATTTGTTCCCATTGTTACTTTTAGGCCTATAAATTAAATGTTACCACAGCTTTAAAAATTGTAGCATCTTCTCCACCAACTGCTTTTGACATTGCTGAAGGTTTTGTCTTGATTACTTTCAATAAAAATTGAAAGTAAGGATGACTGTCTTGGCTCACTAAGCAACCAGATTTTATCACTAATTACAATCCTTTATTACCAGTAGTCTAATAGGTTTATGATCGGTCATAAAACAATTCAGCTTGGGAGTACATAAAAGGAATGATTATACAGCTGTGACATCTTAATGTCAATTCACTGTAATCATTTTATTATCTTTAATGGGCATG
>NC_045546.1:76339483-76351983 GCF_009769535.1 Thamnophis elegans | reverse complement strand
GAGGTTATATGAACTTAAACATCAATTCTGACTTCTCTCAACATCAGTAGGTAAAGATATTTCAATACTAACTTACTAGTTATACGTATATAATCTAAAGTGCTATATACATGCTTTTTTTTTTATTATAGCACTAATATATTGCCAGAATGGTTGCTATGGAAGGTGACTGAAAGTACTATTTTACAAAAGAGACTTATGATCATATTTTGTTATTTATGTATTTTTTTTAAAAAAAATAGAAGTACTTTAGTTAACCTCACAGGATTGTTGTTGTGAACAAAATAGGAGGAAGGTATGTTGAATGTGTTCGCTGCCTTGAGTAATTGTAAAATAATAAACACAGGATATTAATAACCAAATAAAATAAATAAATAGATAACATATTCTAGACATATAACACAGAATCCTTCATTCTGATAAAATTCAATAAATAGAACATAAAATAGTTTAAAATCTAAATATTTCTATCGTATAAAACTTTATGCTATTCTTAACCCTGCTATTTTCAATGGAACACATACACTGTCAAAATTTATGTCAATTATATATTATACACACCCAAGGAATTAACTAAATGTTGTCTTTCTGAATTGATCATGGATGATTTATACATTACAGTATCTTATTATAATTAGCCAGACTGAAACTTCAGAACACATAACATTTCAACATCTTAGGATGTAATAGACTGTGTCTATTAATCAATGCTTTATATTAATTCTTTAATCAGATTCTTAAGCTTTTTAACTTAAATAAATGATAAACTCTAACAGAAAACTACAAAGATTGGAGTTTTTCCATCACCCACTCTCTTAACTCTTTTAAAGGTCTCTTCCATATGTTCCAGTAATGGAGTAAGTCCAGTCAGGGCAAAAAATGATTTGGTACATATGTATTTCTCTTCATAGTTTGTTGTTGGGCCCAGCAGGTGCCGTTGGAGCTGCCACCAGACTCCGACAGTGAGGGGCCCTCTGAGTCGGCTCTGGAGGATGTGGAGGACCCTGGACAGGGTTCCGACTCTGAGCAGGGCACAGAAAGGCTGGTTGGCCACCAGGAGGCACCGAGCTTGGACTAGTGAGGAGGAGACAAGGGAGAGTGAGTCGGAGGCAGCAGTGAGTTGTTCCTAGATGCACGCCATCGAAGAGCTAATAGGCGTCAGGAACAATTACGCAATTACAGGAGGTGATTGTACTCAGCTGGTGGTCATTAGGCTCCTCTCCAGACGATAAAGGTACTTGTGCACACGGCCCTCTTTGCAGAAGTCAACGCAGAATTGAATGTCGGAGGACAGTACTGGAAGCTTGGCAGGCTGGATTGCTGCCAAGCCTTATCTGTTTTATTGCTGCCTGAGTTTGTCTGAGCTGCTGCCAAGGTCGTTATCTGTTTGTTTTGCTTGGCTTTCAGCCACCGAGGTTTTGGTGTCTTGTTATTAAAGGACATTCCATTTAAGCTTGTCTCAGGCATTCATTACTGGATGGAGGAGGCGGTCAGAACAGTTTGTCCAATGTCCAATGACCAGTCTGAGTTATACACAAAAGTTAGGTTTACACATGGGTTTAACCAATCAACCATCAAAACACATCCATGTTCAGTATCTAGAAACCCAGTTTGCTATGGTAGTTAAGACACCAGGCTAAAAAGCCAGAAGATGGCAAGTTCTAGTTTCACCTTAGGCACAAAACCAGCTGGATGGCCCTGGACCTGTCGTGCTTTCTCAACCACAAGAAGACAATGGCGAATGACTTCTAAAAATCTTGCCTGCAAGGACTAAACCAACACTGACTCAAGGACCAGATAAAAAATAATCCCTGGCCATTTTTTCTAACACTATCTGGAAATCCATGGAGAGGATTGTACAGTAAAAGTGTTATTGTAGTAGTAGTAGTAGTAGTAGTAGTAGTAGTAGTAGTAATAGTAGTAGTAGTAGTAGTAGTAGTAGTAGTAGTAGTAGTTCTTAAATTGGGGGCAATTACACTGAATTGGGCAATTGGACATTTCTTGGGGATAATGGAAAATTATTTGGCAAGGATCTAGTTTGGGAATATTGTTGTCAAAATAGAGTCTTTGTTTTGGAGGTGGACTGTTGAGATTATTTGAAATCAGGAAAAGTGTAACTGGGTCGAACCATTTAAGAACCACTGTCTGGGATCAATAATCCTTTCCCCATGGTCAAGGAGAGAAACCATGATGAAATCTGGTCAATATTGGGGAGGCAGGTCCTTTCAAGCCACAGCAGTGTAGTCTGTAATGGAACAGCTTCATACGCTCCATCCGATCATTCAGTTGGAAAGTGAATTGGGAGGAACTTGAATAACATCCTACAGCTCAGTGGTCTTGATGTTTCAATGACATCCCATTCTTGGCACTGATCTGGTTAACCTAAATTATTTCAGCTTCTAGACTGAGTTGAGTTGAGTTTGAGTTTATTGGTCTTGTATGCCGCCCACTCCCGAAGGACTCTGGTGGCTTACAATAAACAAGGGAAGGGGGGTAAATAAACAAAACAACACTTTAAAAGACACAACATTCACAGTTACCCGTGGGGCTGGATATTTCACAAGCCCCCCGGCCTGCTGGAGCAGCCAGGACTTGGTGGCTTTGCGGAAGGCCGGGAGGGTAGTAAGGGGACCGGATCTCCACGGGGAGGTCATTCCAGAGGGCTGGGCTGCAACAGAGAAGGCTCTCCCCGGGGAGTCGCCAGCCGACATTGGCTGGCAGATGGAATCTGGAGGAGACCAACCTGTGAGATCTAATCGGTCTATGGGAGGTAATCAGCAGGAGGCTGTCTCAGGTACCCAGGTCCGATGCCATGTAGGGCTTTATAGGTAATGACCAGCACCTTGAAGCGGGTCCGGAGACTAATGGTAGCCAGTGCAGCTCGCGGAGGATAGGTGTGACGTGGGTGTACCTGGGTGCACCCACAATCGCTCGCGTGGCTGTGTTCTGGACTACTGAAGTCTTTGAACACTCTTCAAGGCCAGCCCCATGTAGAGCATGTTACAGTAATATAGAGCATCTGTCATTAAACTTATAAATGGAAAGTGTTTACTCCTAATGAAGCAAGGATCACACAGGTCTATGTACCACATTTTATAAGTCTGGTCACCTGTCTGGGACTGAGAATGAAACAGAAATGAGTCCCTCTTCAAACAGGCGCCAAGTGCTATCAGGTCTGACATATCAGCCATCTGTTTCCAGAATAGGAGTGGGGGTGGGAGGTGGGGAGAAACGGATGTTCCTCTTATGTAGCAGTGGAAATTCAGCCCATTCTATGCAAGAGTCTTTGGCTGAGGGCCAACATCTTTGAACTCTTCCATACAACTTGACATCCTTGCCCCAATTTCTCTGACTTATACAAACAGCTGGGAATAAAACGTTTGTCTAGAAGGAGCTGGGGCAGGGCTAGATTGCTTTTCATTTTATTAAAAAAAAAATAAAGGAAAAAGGGGCAGTAGTTTCGAAAAGAACTGTATAAGATTCAGCCAGGGCTGAAGAGAAATTTCGGTCAGAGCGCTATGATAAATGAAACGGCTCTCACCGCTCGACAATTTGTTTAGACTTCTTGTTTCGACTACAACTCTGCTTCACAAAACTAGCATTGAAGTATCTCTAGTTCAAACATAACATAACCTGACAATGATCAGCCCACTGGGCTTTCTTAAGAGAAGGCCATATTGTTCAACTCAGGAAAAATGCGCTAGCTGTAGATGTCCTGAGACATGAAGGAAAAGCAGTGTGCGGAAGACTTTCCAGTACATTAGTAGTATATGAAAGGAACTGACCACTTGTACATTATATTGCCTTGTTCTAGGGAGTGACATATGGGAAAGCACTGAAAAAGAGACAGCTTATTTCCTCCATATTTCGTTTTGTTTTGCTTTGATAACCAAGGCAGTGGTACTGATGATTGTGATAGTGCAAGGACTCACTAGTATCACTCGTGGCCAAAGATATTATATAATTGGCATAGAGCTGAGAAAATTATTTACACTCCAAATGACTTCATTTTTTCTCCCTCTTCCTATTCACTCCCTCCCCCCACCTAAATTTACAGCACCTACTGCATATTTACTTTAGAAATGGTTGTGACTGAAGCATTTTGTACAGCAGCCAAATCCATTAATACAAAACAGGTTTCTGCTAATGGCTTCCGAGTGCTCTTATTTTGTGCATACCGTAGACAATTTTTTTTCAAAGTGTTGAAAAGGCATTAAAATGTATGTTCGACAAACATTTGACCTGATGAGCAATGCAATTTTTAGAAGAGTAAACCAAAAAAATAATATAAGCCAGGGCATACTTCATTAGCCAGCTTCCCATTGATTTCAGTGGGAAAGGATTTAACATCTGCTTTTCTACCACAGAAAACAATGGAATATTGTCAGGGCAGGGATGGGTTGCATCATAACATTAAAAACAAAAAAAGACAATTGTGAGGAAACGCGCATGTGATTAATAAATATTACTATTTGTGTATATCAACTGTTTTTCAAACTCCCTTTCATTTTAATGGCGTTTATGCAGACACATTTCCTTGTGGGTAATTAGAGTTCATAAGATTTGTTTGGCTGAGAAAGACTTTATATTAAAGTGAAGGAGGAAGGGGAGCTGAGATTTCACACTGAATAAGAGCTGCTGAAAAGTTCAGTGGAGCAATTGACATTTCAATTCCTATTTTTTTTAGCAAGGTTTGCCCACAAGATCTTTCCAGAGGAATGTGGTCATTGCCATCTGAGATATCCTATATAAGGACATGAGCAATCTGAAGTTAGGTTCAAATGCTATGGATATCAACAAGGTGGAGAAAATATACACGTGCTCATCTTTCAGACTAATGGAATGTATGTAAGTATAACTTTGATTGAACTGTGCTGTTTCTTTTTTATTACAGTGGGTATGTTCAGAGTTTCAAGAAAGAATGAAAAAAATGACAATTGTTATATAATAATAACCGCTAATGACCCTTAATAAGGCACTCTGGTCCCTAAAGAGAGTGACTGCATTGATATTTCAAATATCAATTGAATGGTCGTTCCTAGAAATATTTTCTTCCTTGATATGAGCAACCAAATTTATTTAATTCTTTATTTTTCATTAATTATGCTGGGAGTGCATCACAGAGCCATCTACTGTAGAACAGGTATTACTATGCCCTGAATAAAATCCTTCACAGATGTTTTCAGTCCTATCGATTATCCAATCTGTCCTTCTCCAAACACTTTCTCTCAATATATCCTATCATTATTTAAAAACAACACATCAGTTGGCCTTGTTAATTGAAAGTGATGGAAATTGCAGTCTATTATATTTGCAAGCATCAGATTGGGGAAATAAAGTAAGTTTTGTTTATTCCTTAAAAATAGCAATAACAAAACCCAACTGCTTCCGTTTTATTCAGAAAACACAGTTTAAAGCTTTATCCAACAGTATGGATAGCTGTTGTTTTCAGTGTATTATATACCATTGGTGGGATTCAATTTTTTTTACTACTGGTTCTGGGGGCGTGGCTTTGTGGTATGGCAGGGGAAGAATACTGCAAATCACCATTCCCTCCCCACTCCTGGGGGAAGGTTAATACAAAATTCTCATTCCCTCCCCACCCCACTAAACTGCTTTCCTGATCTATTCTGTTCAGGGCAACAAAAGAAGATCAGCTGGGAGGCAGCGGGGGGCGCGGCCAGCCTATTTGCCAGTTCCTCCTAACTTCTCAAAATTTCCGCTACTTGTTCTCCAGAACCCGTCAGAACTGGCTGAATACCACCTCTGTTATATACCTAGTCAGTAGGTTTGTGATGTACTGCCTGTCTTTATTTTCAGATCAAAAAAATTGTAAAAAATTCACTTAAGCTCTAGTTAATACCCTTGACTAATGGTATAATTAATTTGGTTGTATGTTGAATAATGTAAGTCAGTATATTATATGATGCAAATGAATACCTGAGAAAAACATCCTTAATATCATTGTGTTCTTTGTTAAATTTTATTTGCATATTAATTGATTTGATAACTTTCTCAACCTGTCCAAAGAATTCAAATTTCTTCATACTGTACATACTGATTTAAGCAAGATACATTTTCTAAGAGTACAGAAAATTCACAGAAATCTTCTTCAGATATTTTCATTTCTTTTGATGATAGTTGCACTGAAAAGTAGCCTATTATATTATATATTCATTCTTTTTATTACTCTTCCTGATTAAAAGTTGAATTGATGGGAATATATAGCAAATTTGGCCTTATTTGAATACCTCATACAGATTAAGACTAGGTTTACATACGTTAAAGCCAGTTTTCTTTAATCATTATTTGGTGAATAAATCATCCTGCCTTAATAACAGATTAAGCTCTAAAGTCTAAAACCATGTTTTACAAACCGTATCTGGTGAGTTCACAGGCATGCAAGCTAAAAGCCAAAGAAATCATCTTCATTCTTTGCTCCTCCTAAGAAACAAGCAAAATGTTTATGGTGGTGAAAGGGGGCTTGTGCTATTTCTCCATTATGTAAATGGAGTACAATAAGTGAAGCGGGGAAATACAAGAATAATATAAAATTAATACTGTTATTGATGCAAAATATTTGAAATGAAATGAAATTGCCCACCATTTTTCAAATGTAGTTTGCAACACAATAACACTATTTTCTGAAGTTGGTGAATCTTTCATGTAAAATGATTAAAATAATTGTTTTTAACATTTAACCTCTGGAACCAGAAGTCTGAGACTGAAATAGGAAGAATTGACTAGTAAATTTAGGAATACAAACAAGCTGATTGTGTTTACGAAGGATGATTTCCAAGATTTGGCTCACTTTTACTTCAGTGCAAAATATGTAAGTATAAGGCCACCAAATGTTCCCATTATTTGATTTTAGGAATGAAATTTGTTAAACCGGAGCTGACTCAGAGCTGACCCTGTCATCAGACAAAATAAGGAAGCAGTCTCAGGTAGTAGATACTGAAAAAGTGAAGTAGTGATAAGGTGCACTGGCCAAAATTCCACATCAAAACCAGGATCTCCAAGGTAGCTCGTCCTTAGATTCCATCTGATGAAGAATGAAGGTTCAAGATTGAAACAACAGTCACCTGCTGGTCCAATCAGCTTTTAGGTGTGGAAAGCTATGACACAGATTTATCTTGCCTTTGTCTTAAGTTGAAAAATAAATTGAATCCGTCCAGGATGAGCTGTTTTATTAGAATAGTAGTCACTGATATACATATTGGAGCAAGTGGGGGAAAGGTAGTGTGATGTGGAGGGGGTGAATAGATGACAAAGAGAAAGAGTGAGTGTGTGAAAGGAAGCAAATGATATATTTTCAACCTAGCTACTGTACATTGTATATTCTCCATTTATAGTATTTTAGGTTTTAGGCTAGCATTTTGAAAAAAGTAAATAAATAAATAACCCATTAAATAAATAAATAAATAAATAAATAAATAAATAAATAAATAAATAAATAAATAAATAAATAAATAAATAATAAATAAATGGATGATGGATGGATGGATGGATGGATGGATGGATGGATGGATGATGGATGGATGAATGAATGAATGAATGAATAAATAAATAAAATAAGTTTGGCTTAGCTTGAAACAAGTAAGGTATTTTTAATTGCTTGATATGTTTTGTTTAATAATATGACCTTTTTCAAAGTGCAAGGACAGCACTTTCTTCAAACTAGTTTATTTAATATAAATAAGTGAAAAAATTACTCATTTGAAAAATACCACTTAATCAAGAATCTTGGTAGGGCTGGTGCCAAAACAAAGTGTGGATCAGAGGTGGGTTCCTACCAGTTCGCACCTATTCGATAGAACCGGTTCGTCAAATCTAATGAACTGGTTAGAAGAGGTTCCACCAGTGGACCCAGAAAGCAGGCCACACCTACAGAAGAGGTTCCAAAATTTTTTGAAACCCACCACTGCCACACAGATACAAACACACACACACATTCAGAGACAGGACAGACTGACAGAGAAAGAGAGAGAGAAAGAGAAAGAAAGGAAGAAAGAAAGAAAGAAAAAAGAAAGAAAAGAGGAAAGAGAGATGAAAGAAAAAAGGAAAAGAGACAGAGAGACAAAAGGAAGGAAAGAGAGAGAGAGGGAGGAGGGAGGGTAGGGAGGGAGGGAGAGAGAGAGAGAGAGAGAGAGAGAGAGAGAGAGGAGAGAGAGAGAGAGAGATGAGAACACATGGCCAGCAAGCCACTCCCACAAAGGAGGCCACACCCACACAGTAGGTTCCAAAATTTTTGAAACCCACCACTGGTGTGGATACACAGATTGAGCAATCTGAGGACATCACTCAAAGTAAACAGAGACTGCATAACAGAAAGGCAATATTTTTGGTCAGATATGCTGTAAAAAGGTTGCAAAACTGCCATGGTTTTGATGGAGCACTACTTTTCAGGAAGCTTTCTCCCTTTCTATGTGCAAGAAATCCAACCTCCACATGCAACTGTTATAAATAACTGTGACAAAGCCTGATAATAATAAACTATACCCTCTGGTGACACATGTGAACAAGTTTGGTATAGAACAAGCTGAAGTAGATTAGAGAAAATAGAAATGGCCCTCGAAATTTTGTGAGCTGAACCGAAACTCTTAGACGCTCCCTCACAAAATCAAATTTTGGCCCAGTTTGAGACTTCTACCGATGTCAACAGCATGTCCCAAGACACATACAGACTTTTAACAAATTTTAGTAAAATTCACTTGGATTTTTTTCACTGCAGCGTTGCTATTCCTTCAGCCTCAACAAATGGAGCTCCCTAACTCACACTGAGTCATAACTGACATTTTTTTATATCATGAGGAATAAATTGGCACAAATGATGTAAAGGGTTTAGTTACATAATTATACAAATTACGTAAATCATTAAATGTACTGTAAATATAAACTTAATGGATTTTTTTTTTTAATGTATGGATATTTTTCCTCCCAGACAAAAAAAAAATGCAGGGATATGGTTCATACTTGCAGCTCCAGCTGAATTAAACAGCCCAGCCACATCTGCATGGATAGTTGATGCCCATATACTTGTTTCTGCTTGTCATGCAGGACAGTGGACACATCCAGAAAAGAGGAATGAAACCTAGAGTTAGATTTCACAAAGGTGAAGGGAGGTAGGGTCAGCTTTCATGCCTTTGTTTCAAGAAAGGCTGCAGCCGACTGCAACTCGATTATTTTCATTGAAATGTGAAAAGATTTACTTCAAGGGACCTGGGAAGATCAGATGAATCCCTTGTATCTAGTGTGCAATATTTACTCATTATTGAGGAATCCATTAAATAGAGGAGCAGTGAATCAGTTTTGTTGCGCAAAGCTATTCAGTGGTCAACTCTACGATATCGGAGAGTTCATGAAAAAGTCATTAGCTTTCCTCCCCTCCTCTTTCACTGTCAGGCACCATCATGTCATAAATAGAGTGACTTGTCGAGCAAGATATCAATCTATCTAGGTATCACCCACTCCTGTCTCTGGCCATATGTTTCTTTTATTTATGTCAAGAAAATAGCATTTACACAACCGCTGCAAGTTGTTTACAGAAGTTTAACTCCTGTGATATAGTCCCGCTTGTGTTGCATGCTTTTAACCCATAGATAATACATGAGCTTGTACATTTTAAAAATGCTACTGCATGCACAATAGAATAAACACAGAACTGAATTGACAGCACCATCTGCCAAACACAGTGGATGTCAGGGGACTGGTTTCTGCACACTATCCTGCCTCTTTGCTCTTGAGATTATGATATTGAAAGGCATAAATAACCTTTTTTCCAGTTTATTGATTATTCAAATTCCTTGAAAAGAACTTCACTAAGAAGCAGAACCGTATTTGCAGCTATTCCTTTTATTAAAGCTGATATACTCTACTGAAATACGAGGGGAAAAATTGGTGAATCGTTTTTCTTATTTTCAGCTCTTCGTGTTGGGTGTTATGGAATGGGCATAGAGACGAGTGTGCATCCGTTATCATCTTGATAGAATTATGCGAGTCATCGTGCAAATATTTGGAAAGAACGGCACCAGATTGGAGAAGGCCCATTCAAATTTGGGGGTAATTTTAACATTGTGACAAATGTTTCCAAACAAATTTTGAGGTGTGAAAATTGTGGGCTCTTCCAGGCTAAAGCTGCCTTTTGGAAGGAAAGAAAGAAGGAAGGAAGGAGGGAGGGAGGGTGGGAACGAAGGAAGGAAGGACCATCATTATTGCCAAATGTATATTGAAGACAAGTCAACGTCAAAACACAATCTGCCAAAATCTTTAAAACAGCCCTTGAAATATGGAAATGAAGTGGAAACAGAGCCATAAAAACTGAAGCTTTGGAATTATCTTCTCCTGGACCTAGCCCCACTCTACACCCCTTTAGCAATTGAAACCCAGATGTTTCCTAGTGCTTGTCAGATGAAGTCTTCAACGGTGAGCTGTAGAAGTTTTCAGTTCTATTTGCCCTTTTATTTTTTAATGTATCAGTTAATTATTTATGGGTTTTTCAGTTTATATACACAACCCAATCATATACTTTGATTTGGGCTGTTCTGACAGAGGCTTCCCAAGAATCTGAAGCAGACTCCTTGTCCCGACAAAAAACCCTTTATTAATTTGCTGCGAATTCTTCTCATTCACATCCAGCAAAGTCTTTCAAGGGGGGATTTACAGTCACAGACCTTATCTGGCTTGGAAAGCTGACAGGCTGATATCTGCAAAACTTGGCAAGGAGCCTCGGAGAGTCACGAACCAATTAAGCGAACTAATTGTCTCCTGCAAACTCCATTCCCCTTTCGTCCTCTTTTATTTCCTCTGGGAGGGGCCATTCATCGTCCACCTGTGGTCTTAATCCCAAGTCGACCCCTGTTCTTTAGCTGTTCCCTTCATCTGGCAACTCTGTGCATGCACACACTGAGAACAGGCTCCAACTGTTCGTCAACCTCACTGATGTCTGACTGTGAAGGAAGCTGATAACTGGCATATGGCTCTGACCTTCTCTCTGCCTCTGACACAGAGCCCTCATCAAAGCCTTCCTCAGAGTCCAGGACTGGCCCATGTTCCTCCCCAGTCTCCTCCCGGCTGCCAGTTTCACTGGCCACTGGTGGGTCACAACATGGGCATCCATATGCATGCAAAATGAGGAAGAAAAAAAATCCAAAATGTTGTAAAATTGCTTTGATTGATCTCACCCAGGCAAGTTATGGTTATATTTTGTTTTTTTGAAAATTCAAAAATTCAAAAAGAATTAATCCTTTATGCCATGCCTTTAATCCTTTAATTCCTTTAATCTCCCTCATAATGTTCAAGAAATGACATAATAGAGCCTTCACTTTATTCAGAACACCATCAACTATAGATATGATATTTGGAAGAATTGCTCTGTAGTACAGAGATTACCATTGTTGCAATTTAATCAGGTTTTTCCTCAATTAACACATTGGCCAGCAATTTTTATAGTAATATTTAAAGATATGGCGTGTGGCATCTAACTTTATTAGTATCATTCCTTCCAGGATATAGAAGAAGAATTGTTCACATTTAAATTTTCCTACAAATTTCATCACCATCTGTTGAAAAGAAAATGGAGATGGTTCCATTTTTCCCATTCTAGATTACTAAGAAATGATGCACCTTCTACTTAGGTGGTGAATACCACAGATCCTAGTATTAAATTAGAATTCATTTATAGAGTGATCCAGATTAAGTCATTTCATTTCCAGCACTCTGGTTACCATTCCTAATTTGTTTTCCTTAAAAATACCTAGTATTGACAAATGGCTGTAGTGAAAAAAATGTGGCAGGTTCTGAGAAATGAAGTATGTAGAAGGACTTGAGATATATCACTGTTCAGTCTATAATCATGTTATCGCCTTTGAATGCTAACTGAGTTGTTTTCATAGAGCCATTATGCATTTCTTAAGCCATGGACTTTCAATGATGAGCAAGAAATAGAGTTGAAATGACTATTTCACGCAGCAATATGATATTGTATTACTGAGGAATGATTGAAGCCTTCTGATCAGGGGTGGGTTTCTCGCCCCGTTCCAACCGGTTCGGTTGGAACAGGGCCGGCGGCATCCTCGTGCACGCACACAGTGCACGCATGCATACTAGCGCCTGTGCGATGCTCCAGCTGCTCCTGGAGGATTGCGCAGGCGCTGTATGCATTCTGTGCATGCGTGGAAGCGCAGAACTCATCAAAACGCGGGCGGGCGGGTGGATCCTTCGGCGTTCCGGAAGTTACTTACTTCCGGGTTCGCCGACCAACTGGTTCGCGGGGACCGCCATGAACCGCCTGAAACCCACCCCTGCTTCTGATCCATAAACTATATTTAGCAGGGTTGTAAAACTTTGCAAAAACTTGAGGAAAGGGGGAAAACACGTATGTACACAAATTAGGGAACATTGGAGTTAATGTAATACTCAGTTGTTAAAACTCTTCACAGATATCTGTTGGCTATTTTAAAAAATGTATACCTTGGTTTGCAAAAGAAGTATGTTGCTAC
>NC_045546.1:76218632-76339383 GCF_009769535.1 Thamnophis elegans | reverse complement strand
CCTTTCTTTCTTCTTCTTCTTCTTATTCTCTTCTTCTCTCTTCTTTCTTCTTCGTCTTCTTTCTTCTTCTTCCTTTTCTTTTCCTTCTTCTCTTCTTTCTTCTCTCTTCTTCTCCCCCCCTCCACCTCCTCCTCCTCTCCCCTCCTCTTTTTCCTCCTCCTCCTCCTCCTCTCTCCTCTCCTCTCTTTTCTTCTCCTCCTCTTCCTCCCCCTCCTCCTTTCTTCTCCTTCTCCTCCTCTCTCTTCTCCTCCCCCCCCTCCCTTTTCTTCTTCTTCTTTTCTTCTTCTTCTTCTCTTATTCCTTCTTCCATCTTCTTCTCTTTTCCTTTCCTCTTCCTCTTCTCTTTTTCTCTTCTCCTCCTCCTCCCCCCCCCCTCCTCCTCCTCCTCCTCTCCTCCTCCTCCTCTTCTTCTTCTTCTCCTCCTCTTCCTCCCCCTCCTCTTCTTCTCTTCTCCTCTCCTCCTCTTCTTCTCTCCCCCTCCCCTTCTTCTTCTTCTTCTTCTTCTTCTTCTTCTTCTTCTTCTTCTTCCTCCTCCTCCTCCTCCTCCTCCTCCACCACCACCACCCACCACCACCACCACCACCACCCCCCCCCCTGACACAAAAGGGAGGACAGGAAATTCCTGGCCAATTAGCAGTTAGGCAAATGCCTCTTTCCTGTACTCCATCCTCCTCTTCTTCTTCTCTTCTTCTTCTTCTTCTTCTTCTTCTTCTTCTTCTTTTCTTCTTCTTCTCTCCTCCTCCTCTCTCCTCCTCCTCTTCTTCTCTTCTCCCCCCCTCCCCTCCCCTCCCTTCTCCCTCTCCCTCTCCCTCTCCCTCTTCTCCTTCTCCTTCTCCTTCTTCTTCTCCTCCTCTCCTCCTCCACCACCACCACCACCACCACCCCAGCCTGACACAAAAGGGAGGACAGGAAATTCCTGGCCAATTAGCAGTAGGCAAATGCCTCTTTGCTGTACTCCATCCTCTCAATGGGCAGGGAGGTTTTCATATGTTTAGATGGACAGCTGACATATGAGCTTATACAAAGGAGGTCACAAAGAGTGAGAGATGCAAATTCTTTCTTTCCCTGGGGTTGTGGATTTTCTTTGGAAAGCCATTACTATATCAATTTGGGATCAGATGGGATCATTCGGAGCCATTTGGGCAAATTAATTCTGAGCAATTTTCCTTTCTAGAAACAGTCCTCTGTTATTACAACCTGTGTGGATTCGTGCAGGATTATGGTTTTTAAATTGCAGACATAGCAGTTTTTCCTTGGAAATAAAATCTGTAAAAATATTTTTGGTGAGCGTGCAGCAGATTCATTTTTAAGGCCAATTCAATATAATAGATTTTTAAAGAGTCATTGAGTATTGGCTGGTATACAAGTTTAATAAATTATTATAAATTCTATACCATTAACATCTCTTTTAGCCAGATTACAACAATGGCATGTGTGTGCTTTCTTCTTCTTTCATTTTATTTCCTAGCATCAGCATCTTTTGCACTAATTCTATTGGAATAAAAAATGAACAATTGGAGCAAGTTTACAAGATAGAGGTAGAGGGAGGGAGGGAGGGAGAGGGAAGGAGAGAGAGATATATATGTTTGTGTGCATGTATGTATATGTATATTCATGCATACACATACTCACACAGAGACACACAGAAACGTTTTCTCAATAAGAAATTGCAAGCACAGAACTCACCACAAGGTGCAGCAATTTTTAAACAGGATGCCTATTCCAGTGAAAATAATTCAGCATGATTTATTTATATTTATAATAAGTAGACAGCCTTTACTTTTACTTCATTTGAATATGTATATTTGTCTAAAATCCAGCTAGTGAACTATATAAAATAGATTTATCATGAAGGAATGTTTGGCATGATGCCTCAGATTATCAATTTGCCTTCACTCTTTTGTTAATTCCTGGCTAAATCCTTGCAAATGGATTTGACTATATTGGAAGAAGTTGGGGGAAATTGCCAAAAAATAAAGCAGTGTGTTATTTTTTGGCAAATATTTTTAAGTACATCACCCTAAATCTTTAGTTATTTTCACATGATTAAAGAGACATTATCTGATAGGTTTACTAATGCTTAAAAATATCACATTAACTTGGCAATCGCTTAAATATATAATGACAATACATTGAGTTTTCATCCTGGTTTTCAATTGCCATGTGAAAATCTGATTTTCAATTTTTTGTAGATTAATTTGCTTTGCATGAAACCCTCACCCAAATATGAATATTAATGAGATCATGTGATGTCAAAATGGCTTTTTTTGTTATGGTAGTTGGAGAGCCATAAAATTTGCTCTCACTGAACTTAGGATGGACTCCAGTAATGTTGCTTGGAATGAAATATGAATGTCACCAGAATAAACTTGGAGAAGAAAAATGAAGTACCATTTAAGCTGTGTGAACAACTAAATGATATTGCTGTTGGTCTCTTGTTTAGAATAAATCAATTATAGCAATAGCATTTAGACCTATATACCATTTCACAGGGCTTTATAGCTCTCTTTAAGCAGTTTACAGGTCAGCATATTGCCCACCCCAAAATCTTTTACTGACCTGGGAAGGATGGAAGGTTGAGTCAACCTTGAGCCAGTCAACATTGAACTCCTGGCAGTGGGCAGAGTTAGCCCGGAAAACTGGATTCTAAGCTATGAGAGCAAGTGATATACTGAAACTCTAGTCCAATTCATGGCATAAAAATCTCAAATAGAAAATAAGGAATTCCATATTTGATGGAAGATCAAAACCACAAGAATCTGCTCATAAGCATGAAGATAATTAGGGATAATGCTTAGAGAAACTTTAATAGTTTTATGGTGCCACAGGAAAGAATGAACCTAGCAAGTTTATGATCAACCAAGACTGGTGTCAGGCCTGTAGTTATGTTCCTTTTAGGATCTTTGGCCTGCCACACTTTCTATTATTTCACTATGCTGTTTCATTAGTGTAGTAGTTGGGAGAGGGGAATAGAAAGGAGTAGAATGGTGGAATGTGTTGTTGTCATTCCTTTCTAGAAGCCCAAGGTCATCTTTCGTCTCTGCAGCTCTGCACCTGACTGGAACCAACAACTTTAAGGATAGCTCTGCCTTGGATTCTGATTTAATTCTGCATGATATTTGGAACGCTGACAACTGGATTGAAAATATAAAGAATTGCTTGTCAAAAGGGTTGCAAATGGTGATCATCTGATCCCAGGATGCTGGCAACTATTGTAAATGCATTTTGATTTCCAAATCTTGAATTGTGAGCACATGATCATGGGAATGCTGCAAAGATTGTAAATGTTAGGACCGATTGTAAGTAGTTTTTTTTCCCAGTGCCATTGTAACTTTGAATGATCACTTAACAAATAGTTCTAAGTTGAAGACTACTTAAAGAAGAGCTGAGTTCAGCAGATCATGATGGAGAGTCCCCTGTTGAATTAAGATGATAGAAGAAAGAGCTGTTTATTAGAATGCAGAAATAGATTCAGAAAAACACTATATGACATTCTGATGTCACAGAAAGAACTTCAAAATAACTTTAAGAAGGTAGGCAATTCTCCAAACCTTCTTCAGAAAGATGAAACTTCAGCCTGAATCAATATCAGAAGCAGCAGCAGCAGCAAAATTTGCAGACCATTTCTTGTGGAGAAGGAAAATAACTTGCCAGGAACATTCAAAGTCCCATCCCTTCCCTTCTCACCATTGACATTTATTATAGATTTTTAAAAGTTTGGGAAATCTTAGGATGTTCAATTATGGCTTAATCTTGACTTAGTTCCCCAACCCTATTTTTCATACGAGATCTTCAATTTAACAACTGCAGATTCTCCAACCTCGAGGGTTTTCAAGGATAGGAAGTTCACATTTAGCTAGGGGTAACAATATAATACTGCAGATATGTTATGATTATATCTGAACTACAAGCTTTGTGCGTGTATTAGTTTGTGATTATCTAAATTAATTGGACTGCACTTCTAAATCATATTTAAATTAATTGGGGGAATATGGTGTTTATACAGATGAGTCTGTTGCATGATTGGGGTCAGACTAAACAGATTTACTTACTGTACATATACTGTAAGTATCATAGATTTAATTTTAAAAAATTGAAATGCAGGTCTATGGCTTTATAAAATCTTCTTTCTGTAAGAAGTTAGCACCCACCTCTCTCCTAGAAGAATGAAATTTCTAGGAAATATTAAAAAGAGCAGAATATTATATTCCTTGGATGAGAAAAGGAGAATCATGTTTAAAGAGAAAGCGACTCCGTGCAATTCTCCGTGGCACAACAAAACCGCGCTCGACTAAAGCGCGCCTGATTAAACCGCGTCGCTGACGTCATCAACAGCGAGCGCGGAGAAAGAAGGGCGCTTTAAATAGCGCTTTGAAAGCAAGCCAATTCAAGTTAAGGTAAGGGTTAGGTTTAGGGTTAGGTTTAGGGTTAGGTTAAGGGTTAGGGTTAGGTTTAGGGTTAGGTTAAGGGTTAGGATTAGGTTTAGCATTAGGTTAAGGGTTAGGTTTAGGTTTAGGGTTAGGGTTAGGGTTAGGTTAAGGGTTAGGTTTAGGGGGGTTAGGTTTAGGTTTAGGGGTTAATTTTAGGTTTAGCGTTTACAGCGTGCTTTTTCTCCGTGCTGTTGTCACGCTGTGATGACATCAGCTACGCGGTTTCGTCGAGCACCCTTTAGTCGAACGCGGTTTGTGGTGGAACAGCAATTCTCTGCCTCCCCTTCAGCTTCAGGGTGATGGGATTAAGACATGGCCCACAGGACATGATAGGATTAGGCCTCTACCCATCTCATCACATGGCACCTGGGAAGATTACATCACCCAGCAAGCTTGGGACTGAAGACAACCTACAAAGTTACCCCTGCATGGCTTTGGGAGTCTGAGAACCAATCAGAATACATTTCTTGCCACAGGAACAGGAAGGAAGTTCAAAGCCCAACAGAGGGTATAAATCTCTCTCCTCTCTTATACATGTGCTCTTTTTTTGCCCAGGAGCTCAAACATGTGGTCTTGCCCACCATTAAACCATCTTTCCAAGCAGTCTCTATATGTTTCCAGTGTCTTTCTTTCTTCCCACTTAGAACTGAACCCAGATCGGCATTTCTTCCAACACTTCCTCTTCCCTTCTTCACTCATCACTCACCAATTACGTATATACTCGAGTATAGGCCGACCGAATATAAGCCGAGGCACCTAATTTTACCACAAAAAACTGGAAAAGTTATTGACTCAAATATAAGCCTAGGGTGGGAAATGCAGCAGCTACCGGTAAATTTCAAAAATAAAAATAGATACCAATAATGTTTTTGAATATTTATTTCAAAGAAAAACAGTAAACTAGCGGTGTATTCAATGAAATACTTCACTCACCTCATGATGCTGATGTCCCGCTGTGATGATGATGTCCCGTGCAGCCGCGGGGAGCGATGTCCGCCTCCTATGACACACGGCACAGTGATTCCTATCATTGGATCACTGTACCAGAGGAGTGGGACATCGCTATGTGGCTGCTTGCCATAACAGGAGGAGGTGGAACATCGTTGCAGAGCGGCAGGAGGGGGAGGAAGGGGAATCGTAAGACAGCCCTGCATTACATTAGAACGTGGGGGGGGGGGATGGTGCGGTGCGCGCTGCGCGGCAAACTGACACAGAGGGAGGGGAAACTCACAGGGGCACTGGGCCATTCACGAGTGTCACCCAGCGGCATGGCCCCGCCCCTTTTTCTCCTCCATTTCGGGCAAATTTTTCACTGACTCGAGTATAAGCCGAGGCGGCTTTTTTCAGCCCACTTTTTGGGCTGAAAAAAGCCGCCTCGGCTTATACTCGAGATATACAGTAGTTCTTGCACAAATCTGCATACAGAGATTTGAGAAGGATGAGATAGGCCTGTGCACTATTCTTCCAAACTATCCACATTCTGGAGTAATTTACTAGTGTTGCAGGATATAATTTGTCACACTAATAAACACTGCTTTCTCAAATATCTGCTATTTCCTCCCTTGCCAGTGTTACATTCTCTTGATGACATTAGTTGAAGAACCCCAATCACTGGGAGCAAGTGTTTGTGTGTGTGATCAAGTGAATTAGATTATTTCCCATGCAAACCATTCATAGTTCTCTTAAGACAATGTGGGCTTCTGAATATTAGAGGAATGGCGAGGTGGCGCAGTGGGTAGAGTGCAGTACTGCAGGCTACTACAGCTGACTGCTAACTGCAGTTCAGCGGTTCAAATCTCACCGGCTCAAGGTTGACTCAGGCTTCCATGCTTCCGAGGTGGGTGAAATGAGGACCCAGACTGTAGGGGCAATATGCTGACTCTGTAAACCGCTTAGAGAGGGCTGAAAGCCCTATGAAGCGGTATATAAGTCTAACTGCTATTGCTATGTTCCCTAAAATACATGTTTGTTGGGAATGGCTGAGCAAGATGAAGGTTTCAGAACGAGAGTGGAAAAAGTTGCATTTAGTGATTGCTAAAATAGAAGATTAAATTAAATTAAAATTAGGAAAAATTAAAATCAACAGTAGAAGATTTTCCGAATGAACATTGTCCCACCACCACAATATTTCAAGGACTTATTTTGATAAGCAATTGCCATAGCAAATCTTTGCTAGTCTTTAGCAGCAAAAGGAAACTGTTGTTTTTCAGCTTGGATTGAAAGGACACAATCTGGTTGTGTTTTAATGTGGCAGAGCAAAACTGCAGACAAAAGTCCAAACAGTCTCCTCAGTGGTTTTGCTGCTTGACATCCAACTTTACAGGCATAATATGATAAAGTCTTTTCACAATCTCTTAAACATTCCTCTGTGGGTTTTTGGAATGTTGCATGGAATGGAATGCAATCAACATCTGCTAATTTCTGTCCTTTAAATGTACTATCAAAACAAAACACATGATGTTTTATTTGTATGGCTGAAGTGAGACTGGCGGCTGATCATCCATCATCTTCCTGTCATATTTTATATGTTGTCTATCCAGTCCCCTAGACAGTTTGGGGAAGCATAAAGCAAAGCCTGAGTTAAGTTATTGGCCAGCTGCTCAAGTGCCAGCTGAAGAGGTCATTGTGAATCTAACAACAGTTCTCTGTGGAAGCCAAACATAATAGAACATGCAAATCCCAAGAAGGTTGCAGTTGAAGTATAATGTCAAAACGTTCTAACAGGCCTTCTACCGATAAAATAACAACATAGAATAAAACAGAATAAAATATAAACTATAGAGTAAATTATAAAATGAAATATATAATAAAAGATAACATAAAATATAGAAAATAAAATAAAAAAATAAAATAAAATGTACCCTGAAACATGTTACACTCACTTATAGATTAGCCCACAGGCATGCTTCTGTTTAATTTTGTTTAATTTTTAGACCAAGAAATTTGTAAAGAATTGAATCACAGAAACTTTTGATTTATATTTTACTTGTGAATAACCCAAGCCCCTACCCTAAAATTTAGCCTTTGGTTCTAAAATAAATCTTTTGGTACAAGGTTATCACCCAAAACATGGTTATGTGAGGGTCTCAGGGGAGGGAGGGAGATGGAGGGAGATGGAGAGGGTATGGAGGGAGGGAGAGGGAGAGAGGAGAGAGAGAGATCGGAGAGAGAGACGCGAGAGAGAGAGAGAGAGAGAGAGAGCGATAGAGAGAGAGAGAGAGAGAGAGAGAGAGAGAGAGAGAGAGAGAGAGAGAGACTTGTACTTCTTAATCATCAAGTCATGGTTGTCCCAAAGTGCTTTTCCAAAAGGCAACTAGACTTCCTGATTTTTTTCCCCCCTTTGAAAACAGTTTGCTTCTCATTCCAAGAAACTTCTTCGGTTCTAACGAGAACTGAACTTGAAGTGATAACGAAGAAGTTTCTGGTATGAGAAGTGCAATATTTTCAAAGAAAAAAAAAACACCAAGAAGAATCCAGGTGCCCTTTTTGAAAAGTCTGGGGAGTCCAAACTAAGTGTGAAAGACAAATTTTGGCCAAGTCGGTTGTGTCGAGGAACCATTAGTTGGCAAGGCCACGCTAGTTCAATTCTGGGATCCTGCTCTTCGTGCTGTTGTATGGTATATTGGCAGTATTCAGTGGGCATGCAAGCAAAGTAAAAGAATCATTTGGTCAAGGGTGGGCTGCCTATAGGTTCGGCCGGGTTCGGGAAAAACGCCCATCGACCTGAGAGACCTTGAGTTGGCCACACCCACCCAGTCACATGGCAACCGAGCCTCACCTACCCAGGGCAGAGAACCAGTTGTTAAATTATTTGAATCCCACCACTGCACTGTTTCCTAAAATGTCCTGCTTGAGATCATTTAGCATCTGGATCTTCTTTAACCACCTAGATTTCTTGGTTCTTCGCCAATGCAGCCGAAAAAAAAGGATCTGTGTTTAACCAATCAACTGGGATATTTAAAAATCTATCTCATAAAAAACAGCCGTCCCATGGATTTCTTTAGAATTTCAGGTCCCATGGCAGCTACTCCTCAGGTTTAAAGCAGTCAACTCTGGGAATTTGTTTGATCAGGGAGCATAGTCTGCAAAATATCTGACACATGCATTGGTTTATGTACAGTAACTAAAAATAAGTTAGCACAGTGCTATGGCTGATATCCATATGTTGGCATGTACACAGTTCATAGTATAGCTGCATACTGACAGTATCCAATTAGAAAGATAGGTTTTCTGGTGAGGCTAATAGAAAAATATTTTTTTTCCAATATCTAAGTTTAAGCTAACATTGTTGATGCTTTCCCAAATATGAAACATATACACAGAGAAAGCTCAGGAGGAAAATTATATAAAGTTCCCTGGCAAAAAAAATATATACATAAGGAATACCAAATAAGCTTCTCAACCTTGCAAGGACGTAAATGCAAATAAACCATTCAATATATTAAAACAAGCACACAGCTAAGACAAATGTACGTATCTAAAGCACAGGAAAAAATACAGATCTTCCTAAATTCCTTCCTTTTAGGATGCTTTCCACTAGAATATTTCTACAATCTCCAGAAGAACTTCTATGAATTTTATCTCCCTTCACATAATTCAAAACAAAGTTATTGCTTCTGGCCACTTGCCAGTTTTTATTTTCTGGGGTACATGAGGTCCAAAAGCATTCTTGGCAATAGCATGATGCTTGAGATTGGCATTTCATTTTGCAGTGTGCAATCCTTACAGTTATTTTTAAATAAACAATATAAGTTTATCAAGTTTCCAAGTTTAATAAAATTGTATGCCGCCCACATCCCTTGGGACTCTGGGCGGCTCACAACAAGACAAAAAAAAAAAACATTTAAATTTAAAAATAGAAAATACACTATTAAAATTCAAGATCATCCATTCCATCTAAGCAGGGGCTGATATCAATCAACAGCCCCAGGCCTGCAAGAACAGCCAGGTCTTGACGGCTTTACGGAAGGCCGGAAGAGTGGGAAGGGTCCGGATCTCTGCAGGTAGATCGTTCCACAGGGCCGGCGCAGCAAAGAGAAGGCCCTCCCCTGGGGAGCCGCCAGCCGGCATTGTCCGTTGACGGCACCCTGGAGGAGGCCCAACCTGTGCGATCTTGTTGGTTGTTGGGGAGGTAAGCGGCAGGAGGCGGTCTCTCAGGTAGCCCATATAAAACCAAATTGAGGAGAAAAGAGGGACCAGGATTGGCAGTGGAAAGGGAAAACTATGCAAACATACTTGTGACATATGGGAATGCTGGCATCAGTGGTAGATTTCAAAAAAAATTTGAACCTACTCTGTGGGGGTTGGCCTCCTTTGTGGGAGTGGCTTGCCACCATGTGAACCTCGTGGGGGCGGCTTGCTGGCCAAGGTGGCGCAATGGTTAAATGCAGCACTGCAGGCTACTGCTAGATCAGCAGGTCAGCGGTTCAAATCTCACCGTCTCAGGGTTGACTCAGCCTTCCATCCTTCCGAGGTGGGTAAAATGAGGGACCCAGATTGTTGGGGGCAATATGCTGACTCTCTGTAAACCGCTTAGAGAGGCCTGAAAGGCCTATGAAGCGGTAGATAAGTCTACTGCTATTGCTATTGCTATATTCTTTCTTTCTTTCCTTTCTTTCTTCTCTCTCTCTCTCTCTCTCTCTCTCTCTCTTTCCTTCCTTTCTCTCTCTGTCCCTTTTTCCTTTTTTTCTTTCATCTCTCTCACTTTTTCTTTCTTTTTTTCTTTTTTTATTTATTTCTTCTTCTTCCTCCTTTCTTTCTCTTTCTCTCTTTCTCTCTCTCTCGTGTGTGTGGGTGTGTGTTGTGTTGTGTTGTGCGTGTGTGTCAGTGGTGGGTTTCAAACATTTTTGGAACCTATTCTGTAGGTGTGGCCTGCTTTCCAGGTCCACTTGTGCAACTTCTTCTAAACCGGTTCAGGTAGATTTAGCAATAGCAATAGCAGTTAGACTTATATACCGCTTCATAGGGCTTTCAGCCCTTTCTAAGCGGTTTACAGAGTCAGCATATTGCCCCCAACAATAATCCAGGTCCTCATTTTACCACCTCGGAAGGATGGAAGGCTGAGTCAACCCTGAGCCGGTGAGATTTGAACAGCCAAACTGCAGAACTGCAGTCAGCTGAAGTAGCCTGCAGTGCTGCATTATCCACTGCGCCACCTCGGCTCATTGACAAACCGGTTCTACCGAACTGGTGCGAACTGGTAGGAACCCACCTCTGGCTGGCATATAAGCAGTGTTTTGGAGAGCTAAGTGCTGAATTTCTACTGACCAGTTGTAATATCCTCTCCCAAGGAGGGTGGCAAAAAAAAAAAAAAATCTGAATTAGCATGAGTGAAAATCATTCAATATTGTATGAATAAGCATATGCATCCAAAGTATGGAGGGAAATCAGTTTCAGGTGAATGGAACATTTTAAGACAAATTGAGACATGAAGAATGTGGCTTTGCAACAACTCACAACAGCCTGTTGTAAGTTTTTAACCAAACATCCCTGTTGCAACCCCTATATCTCAGTTCACATTTTCAATAAATGGAGGGGTTTAAATTCCTGAAATATATGATTCACTGAGCCCAATGCAACCCAGCATCTATATATTTTGACATCTTGGTTCTTAACCAATTATTTTGTAGTCCCAGGCTAAAGATGAAATTGGGAGGCTAGGGAATAACAAGGAGATAATAACTGAGGTCATGTGCAGGAATTGAGAGGTATGTGAAGTGATGAGTGTATAGGGGAAAAAACTAGAACTGAGCACTGACATTAAGGTTTGTCGAATGGAGTGAACACAGAAGAGCTTAAAAGGACCATAACTTCAGACATTTTTTAGACTGAAGCCAATTCCTTTGTCCTTCTACCAAATCATATTGAAGCATATTAGCCACTTGCCTAATGATTTCTTGATTTCTTATTAGTCCTGACTAATTCAAAGCTTTTATTATTAAAGAGGAACAAAGAGCACGCAAGTGTAAATGTTAAGATTATTCAGCCAAGAACTCCTAGCAATATCTTTAATACGTCTTGAAGGAACAGATCTACCATTATGCGGGAGGCCCAAATGCACTGGTGACATTTTACCACCATCATCTTGCTTACAGTATTACCCATGCCCTTCCTAGTTAGTTCACCCAGCTACACTGCTTTTAGATTAACAACCTGTAAACTCTAGTATTATAACAAACATCATGAGTTGTGAATCAGAGGTGGGTTCCTACCAGTTCGCACCAGTTCGGTAGAACCGGTTCGTCAAATCCACCGAACCGGTTAGAAGAGGTTCCACCAGTGGACCCGGAAAGCAGGCCACACCTACAGAAGAGGTTCCAAAAGTTTTGGAAACCCATCACTGGCGCGCGCACACACACAGACTCACACAGAGAGAGAAAGAGAAAGAAAGGAAGAAAGAAAGAAAGAAAAAAAGAAAAAAAGAAAGAAAAGGTGAGAGATGAAAGAAAAAAAGGAAAAAGGGACAGAGAGACAAAAGGAAGGAAGGAAGGAGAGGAAAGAGAGAGAGAGAGAGAGAGAGAGAGGAGAGAGAGAGAGAGATGGCAAGCCACTCCCACCAGGTCACATGGCCGGCAAGCCACTTCCACAAAGGAGGCCACACCCACGGAGTAGGTTCGAATTTTTTTTGAAACCCACCACTGATGTGAATCCAAAATGCAGTAAAATATATACCACCAATAACTTATTAAAAGGCTGAGCAATTTGTTTATTTCCTCCTAAAGGAGGCATTCTGGATGCAAATGGATGATTTAATATAATGAGAAAAAGCAAGGAACTAAAATAATTTTATCTAGTTCTATAAAATTGAACCATGATCTATCATAGTTCCTTTGCATGAGGGATATTAGCCCATGTGATTTGGTAATTCTCTGACTTAGAGCTCATCTATACTTCCTGCTTTCTGCAGAATGAAAACTGTCCATCTACCATTTCAAGATGGCGGAACATTATTCACAACTTGCCTCAGCCTATCAGGAAGACAACCTCCAGCAACAATTTCTGCCCCATGTCAAAAGTACTGCTAGCACAAGTAGGATAAGTGTACTTGCTTCATTTTGTCGCTACAAATGCCTCTGTTTCATTTGCAAAGTGTGCAGTGGTTGGTATATCCACAAATTGGTTGCTGTTCTCTGGCCATTTTTATTCCAGGTTGCTGGGATGAATACCTCTTCTGAAGGGATCTCTTGAGTTCACTGCGCCAAGGTGGCGCAGTGGTTAATGCAGCACTGCAGGCTACTGCTAGATCAGCAGGTCAGCGGTTCAAATCTCACCGGCTCAGGGTTGACTCAGCCTTCCATCCTTCCGAGGTGGGTAAAATGAGGACCCAGATTGTTGGGGGCAATATGCTGACTCTCTGTAAACCGCTTAGAGAGACCTGAAAGGCCTATGAAGCGGTATATAAGTCTACTGCTATTGCTATTGCTATTGCTCTTGAGTTGGATAAACATCAGCCTTGGGAGTTGGGAAGAAATCAAGTACTCAATGTTGAGTTTGTCTCCAATTATCCAGAACAAGTACAAGATGACTCAGTTGATGGAGGCTCCAATTCTGAGAAGCTGTCAAAATCAAGAACATACCAAACCCAAGAACACACAACCACCAACAAACTTAATTGGGTGTGACCCATGCTGGTCTATATCAATGCAACCATCAATACATTCCTTCTTTGAAAATCTCAGTTTCATGCTTTCATGTCTTTAAATTGCATGTGTTATCCGAGTTTTAGCTTGTTGATCCCAGACTGGTTGGCTATCTTTCCATGATACACTTTGGCGTTAGCCTCTACAGCAGTGGTGGGTTTCAAAAATTGTTCGAACCTACTCTGTGGGTGTGACCTCCTTTGTGGGAGTGGCTTGCCACCCATGTGACCGGATATGAAGATGCCGACGACACTTGTCAGAACCACCTTAAATTACCTCATACACAGCACTGGCCTGCATAAGAATATGATGTAAACTTGTTTTTTAAAAGGCATCTTTGGTTTGCGTTAAAACAACTTCAACACACGCAATGTTTTGATTGCACCACAAACGCAGTAGTCATCCTTACCTTTCACAGAGGCACTGAGTTTTATAAATATGAGCATGATAGTGTAGAATAATCATATCCAAGGACCAGTGGTGGGTTTCAAAAAATTTTGGAACCTCTTCTGAAGGTGTGGCCTGCTTTCCAGGTCCACTGGTGGAACCTCTTCTAACCAGTTCGGTAGATTTGATGAACCAGTTCTACCGAATAGGTGCAAAATGGTAGGAACTCACATCTGCTCTACAGGCAAGACTTGGCTTTCTGGTTTAGTATTGCTGGTGCTTTGGTATGCTTCCTCATGCCAGGATTCTAGCTGCTGAAGCTTTTAAACCTGAAAGTAAACTCCATGCAATCCCCTCTCACTTGCTTATGCAGCCTAGAAAAGGGCACTTTTAGTTAGAAATAAATGTACACTGATCAGATGTCCAAACCAAAAGCCACACATATGTCCAGCATTTCATCACCGTCTCATGCTCTGGTATTGCATTTAGAGGGGATAGCTGCTGAAACAATCAGCAGAAATTGCTGGACGCTGATATGTTTGAGAATTACACAGCAAGCATATTCTCATTTTTGTGGCATAGATCTCTGTTCTGACCCCCCCTCGTCCCACACCAACACACTCCGAGCCAAAGATAAGTTACGGCATTTAATTAACAGACAGACAGGTCTTTGGCAGCAAACCGGCACAGACAAGCTTGGGCAGCAGTCCAGCACAGATAAGCCAGGGCAGCAATCCAGCCTGCCAAGCTCACAATAATGTTCTCCGACATTAGTTCCTGCGTTGACTTCTGCAAAAGGAGCGTGTGCACAAGCAGTCCTTTTATAGTCTGGAGAGGAGCCTAATTACCACCAGCTGAGTGCAATTACCTCCTGTACTTGCACAACTGTTCCTGATGCCTATTAGCTCTTCGGTGCCAGGCATCCAGGAACAACTCACTGCTGACATCAGGATCACACTCCCTTGTCGCCTCCCCACTGGTCCAAGGCTCAGGGTCCTCCACATCCTCCAGAGCTGACTCATAGGGCCCCTCGCTGTCGGAGTCAGGTGCAGCTCCAATGGCTCCTGCTGGGCCACAACAGATCTCTGACTAATTGGATAAATTTGTGGGTGTCAATACTGCATCAGTGAAAAAGATGGGGTGAAAAAAAATGACAGCTACGTAAATTTGAGGGTAGGAGAGATATTCAATACACCAAAAAGGTGAAGAGATAGAGAGACTTTGATTGGAAGACCTGCTCAGGAAAGCAGCTGGCTTCCCCAGGCTGACTGGGTGAAAAAGAAGCAGTCTGCCCACTGAGGGCCATGGTAAGTTTGTCCCAGTGAAACATGTAACAGTCACTGTGTTCTCAGCAGATGAAGAGGTTGAAAGCTAGAAAGGGTCTTCTTAAAAGATTACTTCATTTCTAGCTAGGTTCAACATAGAAGACAAGTAGCTTAACAATGCAATGAAGAATTACCCTAGAGAGGACTGAGAACTCAGCACGAAGTTCACTTCTTAAATTAGGCCATTAGTTCTTTGCTAATCTAATTTACTTCATATAGTTGCTGTAAGGGCAAAATATAGGAAGTAAGAATTATTTTGGACTTTAATACAATATTCTCTAATTTGCACTTATGAAACTAAAGCAGGAGTGGGAAACCTTTGGTAACTAGCAACATAAACACAGCAATGAGTAGGAAGAAGATACAAAGTGGGAAAAGCATTATGAATGTGGGGAAGGCGATATTTTTTTCTTTTTTCGTAGATTTTCAAAGAAATGAGAGGTTATCATTTTTCAGTTTGGTGCTAAGATATTTTAAGGCTTACAACCGACTTTTCCTAGTATTGATTTCTAGCATTTACTACTGAAATGGGCTACCCAAATTACAAAAGAGAGTTGGAAGTTGCTTATAAAGGCATCCAAATGAAGGTGGTGCTGCAGTCATATGATCAAAGCCTCCCCCTTTAAAAATGTGCATTGCTTATGCACATAAAAAAGGACTGTCTTTGATTTTATAATTGTGAGAGATTTTGAGATACAACTTGACATTTTTTTTTTAATATCCTCCATGTACATGCACCTAATTGCCTATGATCTGGGAACCACAGGTTATCTACTGTTACTACCAGGAAAACAGCAGCAACAAATTATATCATATATCATATACCATATACCATATATCATATATCGTATATCGTATATCGTATATCGTATATCGTATATCGTATACCATATACCATATACCATATACCATATACCATATACCATATACCATATATCATATATCATATATTATATATTGTGTCACAACCCCTGGTATGCCCAAATATGGGAGGGAGCATACTACTTTCCTTTTCTGTCTTTTCGACTCACCCTAGGAGCCATCCAAGCAGAAAGCCATTTTTTTATGTTGTCTTTGTTACATTTGTGTTGCATATACTAGTCTACCCTTTATTTATCAGCACAAATGCAACACACACACACACACACACACACACATTGATACCTATCTAGCATGTACATTTGCTATACAGCTTACAGCTTACAAAATGCATATATTATTGGAGATGTACTAAGATGTGAATATCACCAGGAATGCACATAAGTAACTAGGAATTTTGTGCTGGGAACTAGGAAATAGTTTAAGATTAGGATATGAGAAACAAGTTCACCATCACTGCTTGAATTTCTCAAATGAAAAATGGGAGGAAAATGTAGTAAAGCAATCAATTCTGTTCTCATGAGTCAGCTGATAGTTCACCCCTCTACCTGTTTACTGACAATTTCTCTTTTCTATTGCAACATACATAGTGGGTAATACTAATGGTACCTAAGACTACCACATATTATGTCAACAGCATTCAACGAGCAGTAGTTATACCCCTGAAGTACCACATTACAGGGTTCTGCAATGATTGCTAATGAATCAGTCAAGCCAAAGCTGCATTTTGTTTGTCTTTCTGAAAACATTTTGCCATTCCATTCAGGATAAGTTCATAGCCTTACGGCTAGGATATTATCCACTGAAGAATGCCAAGATCAAGTTTGCATCTTTTAAAAAAAATCCCAATTTTGTTAAAAAAAAACACAGCAATGTAGCTCAGTGTTCTTAGGTTAGATTTGAGTGCAAATCCTTACTTGGGTTATCTATAATAAGAGATCACTCAATAGAGAAAGAGAGTGATGAAGCACCTAATTATTAAAATCAGCCTGTAGGAAAGGAAAGACAAATTGGTGGGTGCCTTGAATCACAGAAAAGTAGAGTTGGGTTAGGACTGTCGTTTTCATGAAGAGATCTTTTTAATTTTGTTTCTCACCAAAACTGTAATGCTATGCATTTGACAGATAATGCACAGAGCCGAGGTGGCACAGTGGTTAGGGTGCAGTACGGCAGGCCACTTCAGCTGACTGTTATCTGCAGTCAGCGGTTTTAATCTCACCGGCTCAAGGTTGACTCAGCCTTCCATCCTTCCGAGGTGGGTGAAATGAGGACCCAGACTGTGGGGGCGATATTGCTGACTCTGTAAACTGCTTAGAGAGGGCTAAAAGCCCTATGAAGCGGTATATAAGTCTAACTGCTATTGCTATAATGAAACTAGTAGAATGGGCCTTTATAGATGAAAGAGTATTTGTCTATTGCCAGTACATATGGGTGCTGTACAACTAGTTTAAAGGCTACAGAGTGCCAGGAAAATGTATCTTGGCAAGATTGGAAGAATATCTGAGACAATTTCCAGAGGCAGGTTAAGCCAAACATGATTTGGATCAGGGAAAACATCTTGTGGACCCAGGATTCTTCTATAGGTTGCTGCCAAACTATACTTTTTAAGGTGAGATATGGAGAAAGTATTAAACACATAAGAATGATGCGCTCTAAATAAATGTACATCAAAACAAATCTTGTTTCTGTTCTGTTGACCTGCCCACTTCTTGGTTGCAGCTCTGCATGCCAGTTTAGAAAATGAGTTCTGCATGTCGTTCAGCTGGCAAATGTGTCTCTTACCCAGGAAAGTGAACTTGCATTGAAAGTTGGTCTATGTAACAGATCACAGGAAGGATGTCTATGTCAGAGACAGTGACACGGAAGACTCCCAAGCTTGTCTGAAAGAAATGAAAGGAAGGAGGCAGGAAGAGTCATTAAAAAGTTAAAGATAGGTCAGCAGATCAGGCATTTTGGAAGAGGTCAAGTGTCTGTATTAATAATTGGTCAGGAAGATCAAATGCACCATATGGAGGTAGATTAGTTTTTTTTTCTGTTAGTATTATTTCATGTTTATTATGCTATGAGTGGTCTAGAGTTATTGTGAAAAACATGGGCATCCATATAGTCCCTTCAATCAATCAATCAATCAATCAATCAACAGTCAATCATTCTGCCACTTTGCGTTCTTAGAAGGTTTATCAGAAGAGACAGCTGTGTATGAAAATGAAAGCTTCCGTTTAAGCCTCCACAAAGGTTGGACAAGATCCTAGAGAATCTGGGCATGTATAAAACTTTTCTGCCTCCATGTCTCTGGCCCACTGATTTACTAATAAAAATACCAAATCCTTCAATATTTTTAATTATACTGATCTTTGACTGTAATAACATTGAGTGACTTGACTATACCAAAAAGGTACTCGTTGTCCTATTTCTGCTCAAATTTGTAAACATGATTATATTTTATTGGTACTAATATTTAAATAAATACAAATAATTCCTATGATAAACAGTTATGCAAATTTATATGATGTATAATTTCAAATTGTAATTGTCACGAGTCAGTGTACAGCTTTTATACGTAATTACAACCATCATATCTGGTTTGCAAAATCCAGAAATCCACTAGATGGCAACAAAGATATACTGAAAACAGTAGATATTTGTTGCTATCCAGTGAGCATCTGGATTATTGCCTCACAGATATGATAATCGTAAATACAATGGCTGCTTATTTAATGAAATAAATAATTAGAAAGAAAAATGATACAATAGTAGTAATAATAGTAGTAGTGTAATAACTATAATGACAACAACAATTGTGATTGTGATCAAAGTAATGAAATTTATTTATTATATTATTTATAAAATTTATTGATTATATATATATATATATATATATATATATATATATATATATATATATATATATATATATATATATATACATACATACATACACATACATACACACACACACCACACACACACACACACATACACATACATCCAACCCCCGGTATGCCCAAATATGGGAGGAAGATCACTACTTCCATTCTCTGTCCTTCTCTGTCCTTCGGCGCGTCACAAGAGACCATCCAGACAGAAACCCAATATTTTTACTGTTGCCTTTTTGTTACATTTGTTGTATTTGTGCTGATAAATAAATAATAATAATCGCCATTTATTTATTTATCAGCACAATACAACATATATATATATATATATATATATATATATATATATATATATATATATATATATATATATATATATATATATAATATAATATATAATATATAATATATAATATACATATAATAAAAATCTAATAGATATATATGTATATGTATATGTATATGTATATGGTATATGGTATATGGTATATGGTATATGGTATATGGTATATGGTATATGGTATATGGTATATGGTATATGGTATATGGTATATGGTATATAGTATATGTATGTATGTATGCATGCATGTATGTATGTATGTATGTATGTACGTACGTACATATATATGCACACACATCCAAAACATAAAAAGTTAAAATCAGACATTAAAACCAAGGTCACATGGGGAGGGTGGTGGCAGGGAGGGGGGGAAGGTGGGATCTGTTATTACTCAATCATCTACCTCCATTGCACTGTTCCCCCACTGGGGCCCCAAGCCAACTGGCAGAGCAACATCTTTAAGTCCTTACAAAAAGTTAGGAGGGTTGGAGCCAACCTCACATGGGGGCAGCAAGATGTTCCAGAGGGCAGGAACAACAGACCAGAAGGCCCTCCTCCTGAACCCCGCCAACCAGAATAATTGGAACTTGCAGCATGCCTCCTCTGCTGGCACAAGTGATACAGGCCAATCCCAGTGGGGTGAGAAGTTCTTCAAGTAATCTGGACCCATGCCATGAAGGGCTTTAAAAAGATTATCAACACTTTACATTGCACCTGGAAGCAGACTGGTAACCAATGTAGCTCGCAGAGCAGTGGTGCTTCAGGCGCCATTCTTGGGGCTCCCAAATCTGCCTGCACTGCTGCATTATGCACCAGGTGTAGTTTCCAAATGTTCTTCAAGGGTAGCCCCATCTGGAGCACATTATAATAGTCAAGCTATGAGATGACTAGGAACTGGGTGACTGAATACAGGGAGGCCTGATCCAGGAAAGGCTGCAACTGGTGCACAATATGAAGTTGTGCAAAGGCTCTTCTAGACACAACTGCCACCTGTTCATCAAACAGGAGTCGCGAGTCCAGAAGAAGTTGCAAAGTGGATCTTTCAGGGGCAGTGTTACCCCTTCCAGGATCAAAGATACAAAATCCAGGATCCCAGAGCCCAGGATACCCAAGCCATTTGGTCCTGGCAGGGTTCAGTCAAAGACCCCAGGCCCCCACAGCCTCCAGGCACTGTGAGAGGATGGTCACAGCATCACTTGGGTCACAATAAAACTCAAATGTAAAAAAATAAAGCTCCAATGTAAAAAGAAAAGAAAAGAGAATAATTAGGTTAATTCTTTAATCTATTATAAAATTGAGAATCTAACAGAGACCATGCAGAAAAATATTGTATCATCTTATCACTTTTAGAATAGAAAGACATTTAAAAATTAATAAACAATGTATATCTCTTAAATCGTGACCCGAGAAATGTGCACCCGACAACAGTGCACCGACAAAACCGTGGTGATAAAACCGCGATGTTGATGGCATGTCCACAAAGGCGCGTCAACAAGAGTGCCGACAGAAGCGCGATTACGGTTAAGGTAAGGGTTAGGGTAAGGGTAAGGGTTAGGTTTAGGGTTAGGGTTAGGGTTAGGGTTAGGGTTAGGGTTAGGGTTAGGGTTAGGGTTAGGGTTAGGGTTAGGGTTAGGGTTAGGGTTAGGGTTAGGGTTAGGGTTAGGGTTAGGTTTAGAGCACGCTTCTGTCGGCGCGCTGTTGTCAGCGCGCTTCTTCGCTCATTCGTCAGCACAATTTCGAACTCATGTTTTTTTCCCAGCGGTTTTGTCAGCGCGCTTTTGTCGAGCGTGCATTTGTCGGTGAACTTCTTAAATCCAATCTTTAATCTTAGGAGCAAAATATTTTCCCAACTACACAGACCTATCCTTTTGATGTAGCCACTGCTAAAAAAAGCCTTCTCATAAAATATATTTTTGGAGTATAACATTATAAAACAAGATAGTGATCTCTTCAGAACTAGGTTAACTCAATCCTTTTCATATAATATGCCAATTGAGACCTACTGTTTATCTACTTGCTTTGACTGTGTTTTTCCCACAATCTCCTTACCCAATCTCATAGTAACTGTGATCCAGGTCTGACTGATATAACCCTGTGACTCTGGATCAGAGGTGGGTTCCTACCGGTTCGGCCAGGTTTGGCTGAATAGGTAGGAACTCAATCTGCCACACCCCCAAACTGGTTCTCTTGGCGGTGCCATAGGCGCCCCCATCTTGTTTTTTTAGTACTACGTGTGCACATAGAGCGCATCCCTGAGCGAACCAGCAGTAGCAGGAGCCAGAACCTGTTTAGTCCTTGCACTTACGACTGACAGCCGGCAACAGCCAAACCGCGCCTGATTGGCTAAGGTGTGGCTGGCTGAGCGCGCCTATTGATCGCCCTGCTTGACAGCTCCGTATAAATAGCTGTCAAGCAGGGCGAGGTGCTGAATTGTTACTTACTTGTTATCATTGCTTCTCTGTTCGGAATAAAGCTGTTTAACTTACCTCAGGCGCCTTCTGCCTCGTCATTCCTCGGTTCACTTCAGAACCCACCCATGCTCTGGATCCACCATCTTAATAATGCCCCGCCATTTCTGTTACTGTAAATCTTTGATCTACAACTCTTTTGTCTCTCATTATAATCTGAAGAAGAATGATGTATGTTTAAAATATACGTGGACTCATTCTCCTCAAATAATTCTCTGCCTTTTCACTCCACCATTAAAGCGTGGAGGTTTTTTTTTTCCTTCTGTAGTTTTACTTCTCTTACTTGCTTATGGGTTGTTGTTTTTTTAAAGGTATTTTTGACTGAAAAGTTTCCTTTCCTTTACCCCTTGATGAGCAGCCCATATGGCATACAATTAAAATACACAAGCCTTGTGATCAATACCCACATATTTCTGTGGTGAAGGCTCACATCCAAAGCATATCCTTGTCTGAAGTGCCAACTTTGGGACACATCTTTCTTTCCTATTGCCATTTGTCTCTTTGGCTTCAACTTTTAGTTCCACACAGATCTTATTAACATATGCCTGCTATCTATATGTTCTACAGTGGAAGGAGATATTATCCTCTCCTTACTTTCTTTTCATTCTGCATTGATCCTTCTCATTAACTTGCTCCTTTAGAGTGTACCTGTGCTTTCATGGGTCTTCTTCCTTTGAAAATGCTAACAGCTATCTACTGCAGGCAGAAAAGCCATCAGAAAGAAGGATACATTTACCTGGTTGTGAAAAACCATAACCAAAATTAAAATTAAAAACGAAACCAGCATCACTCAAAGTAAAGAACTTGCCTCCATATTTATCTATTGCATTTTCCAGATTAATCTTAGAAAATAAAAACGATGAGTAGTTTGTTATTAAAGTTGCCCAATCTGAGCTGCAAAACTTTGGAGAACCATTAAATGGCAACAGAGAGATTCAAAATACAGATAGAGACTCTAGCGGGCATTTGTATCTTGGCAGCCTAAATTTCATTGCTGTACCAGCATTTTATTTATAAATGCTCTCACACACCAGTAAAAAAAAAAAAAAGGATAATGATAAACTGAGGATTAACAGTGATGGAGATACTCTCGTGAGTTAAAAGTAACAGGAGTAATTCAATAGCAATAGCAATAGTAGTTAGACTTATATACCGCTTCATAGGGCTTTCAGCCCTCTCTAAGCGGTTTACATAGTCAGCATACTGCCCCCAACAATCCGGGTCCTCATTTTACCCACCTCAGAAGGATGGAAGGCTGAGTCAACTCTGAGCCGGTGAGATTTGAACAGCCGAAATGCAGCTGAAGTAGCCTGCAGTGCTGCATTTAACCACTGCACCACCTCAATTCATCATTTTGCCCTCTGGTAAACTTGATTTGGGCCCGGCAATACCTATCATGGCAGCCATTTTGTCAATGTGCAAGTCTCAACATGGCAGCCATTTTCTTCCATGGCATGTTTTCAAAATATCAGATATGGTTACTATTATGTACCCATGATACTAGTAAAGTAATAACAGTAGTGGAATTTATAAAAGAAAACTGCCTGAGTTTCTCTCTTCTATCCTTTTGCCTGGCAGTAATTTTTGCATTCCACAGAGTTCATTTCAGAGACAATATGTTTAGAATTGCAATATTTTAAAATATAATGGAGCTGGCTATATCAAAACCCATTCATATTTTTTAATAGAACCACCTGGCATTCTGGGGGCAGGGGTGGGAATGAGTTTAATTTTGTCCAACGTTTGTCCTTTCTCCTCTGAGAAGTTCCTTCTGATTATAAGAATAGCAGGCTTTTTTTTTCATACAGGCAATAAAAAAAAATCCAGAAAATAAAATGCAGGTATTATGACTAATTTGGGTTTTTAATGCAGCCATATTTTATTTCAACATTAGATTACATCATGAAAGACATTTTATATTGTTTTGCCTATGGTTAGAAATTATGTCTGCTTAATCAATTCCATTATGCATTCAGCCAACCATGACACATCAAAGGCTAAGAAGAGATGTTGAAAAAGAGCAGCAACAACGAAAAAAAAAAGCAACTTTACTTGTTTAAAATGCTCCCCGTTCAGATCAAGATGCAGAGCACTAAATATTAATTATTTTAAATAAATATCAAGCCTCTTCAAATAATACAAATAATTGGCAGGGTTGACTGCCCATTGCCCGGTTCCTAACAGCTGGTGACACTGGCACCCAGAACCTTCTCAGCAGCCTTTGAGATAATGACTTGGGCATCTGCCGGTGACTGTTGCAACTGCCCACAGAATTTACAACTCACAAGTGGGCTACGGAGCCTCTGACAGAACTTTTTTTTATGCAAGGTCTTTGAAATTTATTAATGTAATGCAAACACAAGCCTTCCAACCCATTAAATTGTTGATGTTATGCGAATCCACTCTGGAATTGCAGATCCTCATTAACATTATTTGCATGTTAATCTGCATCTTTTTAATTAGTGATATTATTTATGCACATAATTTTCGCCCTACTGGTGCCAAGGCTGAAGCGCATTAATTAATCTACTGAGATGCCAAACTGTTTATTTTTCCTCCATACTTTTATTTGTTTACATGGTGTTTTGGATTCAGGGAAAAAATAAAAAAAATTAAAAAATTAAAAAAGCCTGAAGAATAAAAGCAGAAAGACAAGATTAACTAAAAGCACTTTTTGTTTTCATAATTTAAATTGTAATATTAGCCAAATGTTGTGTTTCTTCCCTCAGAGATCGGTTATTCAGTTACATTACCTTGATGTATTATTAAATTTATAATGGACTCTGGAGGCTTTTTTTAGTTCTCTCCTTCATTTACAGAATATACTCAATGTTATTTTAATCTTCATACAACGCTGCCATGCATAGGCAATGATCGGTTTTCCCTGGCGTCTCTCTAGTGCTGCTCCACTTTGCACAACTGATAAACATTTAAATAAGCCTTTTCCAAAAAGAAAAAAAGAAAAAAAAAAAGAAGAAAATCCTAGCATGCTAAAATCATTAACCCATTAATGGAGTTTGCCTTTTCTCCGAGTCAACCAAAGCCCCTCTTTTGATATACAGAGCTAAAACGATCCGAACTCTTGTACATGGACCTGCGAACAATGCTGAATGCTGATATAATATCATTCTTCCCACTCATTTGAGGAGTTGCGCATTCCAAGGGCAGCCTTTCAAAAGGTTAGATTCCTTAGAGGGAAAGCTCTTGGAGATTTGGGCGTAAGATGTATTCTGAGCAGTTTGTGTATATGAACTTTGCCACGCCGCATCCTATTGGGAATGCAAACCGATCCCCAGTAGAGAACAGACCTGACCTGATGATCCTTTACGTCACTCCGATTGACTCTGTTCGCAAACCATAGCCTCGCATGTGAGGAAGGGTGGGGGAGCAATGGAGAGCCAGCTTCCTCAGTCACAATGAGAGGAATGAAGACAGCCCTGACAAGTGTTTACCTCTTAATGCAGAAGTTCACAGGACGAAAAATATTTCCACAGACAGCACTAGTGGTACCCATGAATTTCTCTACCTGAAATAAACCAGCAGCAACTTCAAGCAATGGGAACACCTTCTGACAAAGAACTTTCTCAGTGTATTTTTGGCCCCTCTGCATAAAAATGTTTCATATCTCTTTCCCTGCCAATTTGCATCATAATCTTGTTTAAACCAAGTCAGAGCCAGCAGTAGAAAATCCTGGCAAACCATTTGTGTCATTACCTGCCCATTTTCTTCTGAAGTGCCCTGATCCAGAAACATGATTGTTTCTATACTATATTTTTAGAAGTCAAAGTTCAGTAGCAGTACAAAATGTATATTAATAATTATAGTGTGTCATTTTTTAAAAAAAAAATACAGAGGAGATAAATGAAAAAGAAGAGGAGTAAAAACAGATGGCTGAGCTATCATCAGAATTTCAGCACATATATTTGTCATTCAAACTGTAAAGCTAAAGTAAGTGCCTTGTATGCTTTTCCATGAAGGCTTTAATGGAATCTCTTCATTCAGTTGGCCATGGATATGATTATATACCATGGAGCCACAAATATACCATGACAGAAGCATTGAGATGAGATTTCTTTCACCCCCAACATATGTATGGTCAATTCAAGGCAAAACAAATCCCAGGGGGCTCTCGTCTTTCTGAAATCCATCTTCATTTACATTATCTGATATCACGCCTGTCTCTGGTAAGTTGTCTGTTGAAGAAAAGTTAATATTTCTTCAGAATGTGCAGCAGGAAGTGGCACCCCAGATAAAAGTTGGGGAAGAGATTGAGGCAATCAGCTCTCTTATAGAAGGCATGCCTCTTGCTAAGGATGTGTCGGAATCCACACTGTTTGAAGTCCTAGAGACTGGTGATTGCTGAGGTTGCTGGAGCAAAACAAATCTCCATGTCTGACTTCAAGAGTTGGCAGGATCAGGACTTGTCGCCTAGAATAATTTGGCCTTTTCAGGATGAGAGGAAGAGAGAGAGCCCTTGCTTTCCAGGTATATGTCTGCTTTTTTGATTTTCTTCAGGGATGTTTGCAACTGAGATTTTCCCCTCTGAATAGAATGTCATATGTAGCAGGATCTTAAGACTAACTCTTGACTTCATCCTTTCACCAAGCTCTTTGAATTATACTTCAGTCACTGAATGCAGTAAGATCTGATTATGGACAGTGGAATATACTATCCCTGATATCATTTCATCTGTAATTAAAAAGAGGCTATTATTTGTATGTTCTAGTTTTCTTTTTTAAAAGCATAAGGCCAGCAATTAGTGATTCATAAGAATTACAATCTAGGAAAAAAAACCAGATCTATAGGAAGGAGGCTATGGAAAACAATTCCATCAGGACATTTCACCATTCAAATTCATGCAGCAGCTTAATTCAATGGACATTATGATACTATATCTATACGGGCAATAGGATAGGGATGGATAACACTGGACAACATTTTTTTTCAAAAGTTTTGCTTCCTCAAAAACGTTTGGTAATTATGATAAACCCCTTCCAAACTGAATACAACTATAATTTTAGAATGACTGTATCATGCAGGAAACTTGAGAAACATGAAGTAAACTTTCAAAGTCTATAATATATTTAGTTAATAATGTTTCCAACATGCTACATGAGTTCAACAGGGCTAAAAATTATTTTGCTGTTCATTTTCATTTGTACCCAGTGTCTGCTGTATCTTACTGCAATGCCCAATAATAATCAGCAAGTTGCTTGGAAACCATGTTCATCACTGACTGCACCTAGAGTTTTGAGAAAGAAGTCCAAGTGTAAATGCAGGAATTGAGTCTTCAAATAAAATATTGTACTTCATGGTTTTGTATGCTGAAAGACATTTGTCCATCAGATGAATGTAGTTTGGTGTTGAAAGAGCATCCTTGAATGCTTTCCAGATGATTTTCTCTGGCTCTACTAGCAGATCTCAAAACCATTGTCATATGTGGACCAACAAAAGGCCTTCTTTAATCTTGGCATCAGTTATTCTAACTAAACCTTCACCTCCCTTGTTCATCGCTTTCACAATTTTTTTCACCAGTCTGAGTAGTTTCTGAAGCAGAAGAAAAATACCTTTGTGAGATTAACAAGTGGTGCCACATTTTCTGTCCTGGAATCAATTCTTTCCGAGTGGCCATTTCTTTTTTTAATATAATGCAACTCTCTCTTGTGGTTGTCCCATTCACATATGTAACAACCAACTATTTGGTATAGCAGAGCTGCATTCCAAGCAGCAGAGCCACTACTTTTAGATCTTTACAGATGTTCTAGTTGTGTTGGGTGTACTGGATGTGGTTCAACAACATTTCCATGTTTTTGTATGTTTCTTTCACGTGTGCAGCGTAGCCATCGGGTACTGGAGGCTGTACATTGCCATTGTGTAATAAGACCACTTCAAGGCATAACAATGATGAGTCAGTAAAGAGTCATCATTCTAGTGGGTCATACTCACCAACCCAAAGCTGTGGGTTTAGCCAATATCAGTAGGAAAAAAAACAAGTTGCAAAAGAAATTTGTTAAACCATCTTGCTGTCTTTGAAAGACAGAAATGTTTGTGCCTTATAACCTCAATCCTAACCCTAGGGACTCTATCATAAAGCATAACATAAGCAAAAGCAATTATTGACTTCTTTATTAGGGTAATATTTCAAAGCATCTGAATTTTTGAACCTATTTTTTTTAAAGTTTTAGAGGACAACATGTAGAAGTCATAGGCAGTTAAAATAGGCTGATCAATGGACAGGATGGCTAAATATCACTACAAATACTAGATACTGTGTATTCTGACCCTCTCCTCCATCCAGTAACGAATGCCGACACAAGCTTAACTGGAATATCCTTTAATAGCAAGGCACCAAAACCTCAGTGGCTGAAAGCCAAGCAAACAAACAAACAGATAAGGACCTTGGCAGCAACTCAGACAAACTCAGGCAGCAATAAACACAGATAAGGCTTGGCAGCAATCCAGCCTGCCAAGCTCACAGAACTGTCCTCCAACATTCAATCCTGCGTTGACTTCTACAAAGAGGGTCATGTGCACAAGTAGCTTTTATAGTCTGGAGAGGAGCCTAATGACCGCCAGCTGAGTACAATCACCTCCTGTAATTGCGTAATTGTTCCTGACGCCTAGTAGCTCTCGATGGCGTGCATCCAGGAACAACTCACTGCTGGCTTCTGGATCACTCTCCCTTGTCTTCTCCCCACTGGTCCAAGGCTCAGGCACCACCTGATGGCCAACCAGTCTCTCTGTGCCCTGCTTGGAGTCGGAACCCTGTCCAGGGTCCTCCACATCCTCCAGAGCCGACTCAGAGGGCCCCTCGCTGTCAGAGTCTGGTGGCAGCTCCAACGGCTCCTGCTGGGCCACAACACAATGACATAATATTTGTTTGTTTCTTTGTTTGTTTGTTTGCATTTATTTATTTATTTATTTATTTATTTATTTATTTGCCTTCATTGTTTTTAGAAATAACTCAAGATGGGAACATATTCAATACCCCTTTCTTTTCCTCCCCCCCCCCCCAATAATAACTATGTGAGGTGGGTTTTGCTGAGAGAAAGTGACTGGTTCAAGGTCATCCAGCTGGCTTTTATGGCTAAGACAGAATTAGAACTCATGGTCTCCTGCTTTTTAGCTGGATGCCTGATTCACTAAGCCAAAGTGGATCTGTAAGCTTAGAAGAGCTGAAAAACCAATTAATGACAGCAATAAGAAGTAACTTTGGTCACTATGTGTCAGAAGCTATGAACAACTAAAGAGTAACAGTAATAACAGCATATAGTTGTAGAATAAGATTACTCTTTTATGCATCTGACACAATGTGGCTCATGCTATTAGTCTTTGAAGTACTACAAATCTTTTTTTATATTTTTGTTAGCTACTATTAAAACTATCAAGCCTACAGCACTTTAATGAACATAAATTTTCAAGAAATGCATACTAAAAACCTTAGAAATGTATTTTTCCACATAAAAATAAAAGGCTTTATTGATAGTATCAGCATCTAACATGCTCAATACTGCTACCTATAAACATGATTCAAAAGATTTCAGCTCCCTACATCTGATTTTACAAATACACAGATGTTAACAAAAAAATTAATACTAGGATATGTAGATTGAATTTCAGTAAAATCTTGAGAGATCCCGACACAGTTCTCAATGCAAGAACCAGAGAAGATTAAATGTTGCATGTACATACAAAATGATGGTACACCTTAGTTTTAACAATATACCAGGAGTGTCAAACTGGATTTCTTCCAGGGCCAGATGATCATTGTAGTTCTCCTCTATGGGCTTGCCGAGGGGGGGACGGAGAGCTGGCCTGCAGCATTCTGCCAGCCAAAATGGGGTTCAAGGAGGCCATGTGCCCCCCCTCCCCCGCATCCTGTTTTGGCTGGCAGGAGGCTTCAGGAGGCTGTCCAGGCTGACAATCTGGTGTGGGGGCGCACGCAGCCCCCTGTTGCCTATTTTGGCTGCCAGAGGCACCCAGGACTGATCCTTTGCTATTTCCAGGGGTTTACCGATAAAAGGGCGCCAGACAAAAGCGCGCCTGACTAAACCACGATGACAAAACCGCGAGTTCTAAACCACACCGACGAATGAGTGCTGATGTGCGCCGACAACAGCGCGCCGACAGAAGCGCGCTCTAAATCTAACCCTAAACCTAACCCTAACCCTAATCCTAACCCTAACCCTAACCCTAAACTTAACCCTAACCCTAACCCTAACCCTAAACCTAAACCTAACCCTAAACCTAACCCTAAACCTAACCCTAAACCTAACCCTAAACCTAACCCTAAACCTAACCCTAAACCTAACCCTAAACCTAACCCTAAACCTAACCCTTACCTTAACTCTGTCGGCGCACTGTTGTCGGCGCGTTGATGACGTTGCGGTTTTCTCACCGCAGTTTTGTCAGTGCGGTTTTGTTGTGCGTGCATTTGTCTGGTCACGATTTCCAGGCTGGCCCCACAGGCCAGATTTAAGCACCCTGTGGGCTAGAACCAGCCCATGGGCCTTAAGTTTGACACCCCTGCAATACACAGTTTCTATTCATATTTTGAATGCATTAATTTAATTAATTTAAAATACTGCATAGTTCAATAATTTCCTCTGCTTCAAAAAAATAGCCAACCACAGTTATCTTGGTTCCTTTAAAAGAGGTATCTAAAAACTGGCCAGAATGCAGAATATTTGGCTTTTCTACTGAAATAATTCTTTCCCCTCTCTAACCCCTAAAGAACAACAAGACATCTGGCAAATTACAAAAAGGCTCTTAGCAAAGTCAGACTGAAAGTTGCATTTTATAGTCCTCAGTACCAAAATTTCATTTCAGGAATAAAGAATTCAATCCTCTACAGTCTCTTAAAGTGTAATCATACTGAAACTAATGTGGGATGCAAGCAATAACTTTAAACAACAATGGAAGATTAGATATTAAAAGAAAGAATCCTTTTTAAATGAGTGCATCTGTTGAATATGGAAATACCTATGATTGCATGAATAGAGTTATATATGCTGTTTAAATTAGTAATATTTTCAAGTCATTGACTGTATGGCATCATGACAGGACCCTGTTGTGTCTAATTTCAGGTATTGGTTGTTGTGTTTTCCAGTAATAGCAACAACACTTAGACTTACATACCACCTCATGTTGCTTTACAGTACTCTCTGGGTGGTTAACAATTTCAGTATATTGACCTCAACAATCTGGATCCTCACTCATTTTACTGATCTTGGAATGATGGAAGGCTAAGTCAATATTGAGCCGGTCAGGACTGAACTCCAGACTACGTGCAGAGTTAGCCTGCAATATTGCATTCTAACCACTGCCATCAGGGCTCCTGGTTTTCGAGATTTATGGCACGCAATTCAATCAGCACATTGAATGGCGCAGAAGACCTGTGCAACCAGGGTATTTGAAACTTGAACCTGGGTTACTTTAGTTGCCACCTATAATTCATCCTCTTCCATGGTAATTTTATTAAAGATCCTAATTTACAACAATAAAAACTAATTCAAATTACAAATAAAGACAAAATAGAACGTGCAGAAAAGAAAAGAAAACAAATGGAAAGGAAAATAGAAAAGAAAGTAAAAAATAAGAATACAGTAAAGAAAAAGAAAAATATATAATGAAGTGACTTTCCCCTTCATCACAATAAATAAACAATTTTAGTAACTTATCACCATCTTTTAAAATACATCAAATAATGTCTTTGTCAGCGTTCCAAGTATCATGTAGAATTAAATCAGAGTCCAAGGCAAAACGATCTTAAAGTTCCAATTTAATAATGCAGACATCTTAGCACATCTGTGTTAATCCCAATACTGGAAATGACATCAGAATCCCACCCAGTTAAAAGTTCACGATCTTGTCCCCATACCCACAATCCATCACATGGTCCAATCTTCTTCTTCCACGCTCTTATCTCCACCCAGCTGCTTCCGGTCAGGTGTAAAAGTGCGGAGACAAAAGATGACCTTGGCTTCTAGAAAAGAATGAAAACAATACATTCACAATCCTACTCCTGTCTATTCCCCCCTCCCATTGACTATACTAATGAAACAGCATAATGAAAGAAGAGAAAGTGTGGCAGGCCAAATTCTAAAAGGAATATAATTGCAGGCCTGTCTTCTTTCCATATCCCACTTCTTATCTATATACAACAGATCCATAACACCTCATACTTTCAGTCCTGATGTCAGTAAAAGTTGTTACCAGAGATGATAACATACCTGTTTTCACATTGATCAATTACATTATTATAATTGTGGCATTTATATTACCTCATTTACTTTTAACAATTTTGATCTTTAGTTTCTTCAAATAATGCTTCCTTTTCATTTTTTCCTTTGTCCCTTTTCACAATAGCAATAGCAATAGCAGTTAGACTTATATACCGCTTCATAGGGCTTTCAGCCCTCTCTAAGCGGTTTACAGAGTCAACATATTGCCCCCAACAACAATCCAGGTCCTCATTTTACCCACCTCGGAAGGATGGAAGGCTGAATCAACCCTGAGCCGGTGAGATATGAACAGCCAAACTGCAGAATTGCAGTCAGCTGAAGTAGCCTGCAGTGCTGCATTTAACCACTGCACCAGTGGTTCTTCTTCAAGATTATAACAAGATTCTTCAAGATTCTTCAAGATTATAACAAGCCTCAATAATGTTCTGTAGCTGAAGAAGAAAGTAGAAGAGACAAGTTAAAGAATGGAAATTATAATTTGTTTCTCCAGCATTTACTTCTATCAATTCCAAAACAGCTAAGTATTTACTATGATTTCTGTTAAAACATGTCCCTTAGTTCCCATTGGTTAACTATGCGTTGTTGATATGGTCTCATCTTTTCCTGATCCTCCTCTATACTATATTTTCCAGGGTTTGTGATTTGTTGCATTTTAAAACAATTTGCTTTCTTTGATTGCAACCAAGGTTCGAGTGGAATCCACCCCTTTTTTATTACGGCAGAAGCTGAATTGGAAACTACACTCTTTGCATTTCCAAACTAAACCTTTCCTGGCTTTTATCCCTGTGCCAAGTGAACAGCCTGTCTTGAACTTACTAAACTTTGAACTTTTGCCTGCCAGCCACAACTGGCAAGAGCTAATTTGTTCTCCGACCATGTACATTGGAAGATAGGCACACTGTAACCTTATCTGCAAATGAAAATACTTGATTTTTCATGTTCTACCACAGGGCATTCCTGGAAGCTACGGGAAATGTTGTACTGCTTGACATTTTTTAAAATATGGTTTGGATGTAGTTGAATGGTTTCTAAAATTATGTTGTAACTTTTCTGCCAATAAACAAGCATGAACAAGGGCCAGGATCCAAATGTATTAACTTACTCTGGCATAAACCACCTCACAGAAATCAGAGACAAGCTGTAAACCACACTATTGACTCTGGGAGCCAATTATTCCTTCTCCTAAGCCCCAATGCAGAATAGAGAACAAAACTTGCTTTAGGGAGCAAGAAAGGGCAGGATGGAATATATGAAACCAGGTAAACTTAACCACTTGAATTTTGTAATACTGTAATATTTTTGCTATTTAAATTCTTGTGTAAAAGGATCTCAGCTAATGAGTCATACATGCTACATTAACAGAAATGTCATCTTTTAATATAGTTTTGGCCTAAATCCAGTCCATGTTAACATGGATGTATGGCCTGTCTTCAGTCAATGGGACTGGCTGTTAGTGGAGCCCACTATACATATTTATGATAAGTTATGAGAAGTTTATTTGGGGCTTCATTCAGATTGGTTTGTGTTGTGACTCAGCAGAAGTTTGCTGTGAGTTGGGTCGGGATGCAGGAATGTTGCTCCAGCTGTTGCTCGTAGTGTCATCTTCTGGAGATAAAAGGACTGATGGTGCCACGCCCTGGTTGCAGAAGTCAACGTTCATTCGTTCGTTCATGGTTCGTCGTTCATCGGTCGTGGTTTGTTTGTGAGAGGCACTTGGATAAGTGATTCGCTTTCTGTAACCCTGATTCAAAGAGACACTTGGAGAAGTGATTTGCTTTCTTTCCGTAAACCTGGTTTTGCTGTAAGAGCTCTTTGTTTTTGCATTCTGTTGCGTAACCCTTTTGCCAGAGATTTTATTTATGTTTATTTTGGGCTCACAGCCAGCGTGAGCCAGGACTGATAAAGTTATTTCCTTTTAAGTCTGTCTGACTGTCGTCTGTGAATGAGCGAAGAAGTGGGGTCAGAACAGGTTTGTATTATGTTTATTCTATTTTGCTGTATATTATTGTTTTAGCTATTGTTGACCACCCAGAATTACTAAGTTGAGATGGGCAGCCTTTAAAATTTATAAACAAATAAATATGTATTCCTAGGTATTCCTCAATTTTAAATGAATTATTTAAATAAAATGCACAAAAGCTTTCAATTAATATTGCATGTTATATCGGTAGTCCTCACTTAGTGACCTTTATTAGGACTGGTAACTCTGTTATAAAATTCACTATTCCTAAACAAAAAAAATCATGTCAACATAAAGGATTTACTTCCTGTTTTGTTGTTAAGCAAACAAACAATCATTAAGCAAGAAATCCTGTGACTGCAACTTATAGTCTTACTTTTGTGTTCTCCATTAATTCTGCTAATCCCATTAATTATGAATGGATCTGGAGATATTTTGCATATTTACTGGAATAAAATGTGGAGAAATAGTTATATGTATAAGAGCCTGTACTTATGCATGTCTGTACAACAGAATGAAAATTCAGTCATGTTACAGATTTTAAATTTAAGATAAGATATACAAATATTCGCTGAAGTTCAGTAGAAAAAGAATAACATCATTAAAAAAAATTTTTTTGAGGGAGTAGTTTACCATTGTATTAATCTATTCTAAGAAGAAATCTATTAATATTTTTAATATCTGAAATCATTGATTTTGTTCCACAGAAATAATTTTCAACTGTAAATTTCTGATACATATTTCAAGTATAGGTTTAAATTGTTTTAATTGTCTGTCCTATTGAATTGATGCTTAACCTATTTACTTATTTATTTATTTATTAGACTTATATACCGCTTCATAGGGCTTTCAGCCCTCTCTAAGCAGTTCACAATTTTTTTAGCAAATTGAGTCAGCAACTTGCCCCCACAGTCCGGGTCCTCATTTCACCCACCTCGGAAGGATGGAAGGCTGAGTCGACCTTGAGCCGGTGAGATTTGAACCGCTGAACTGCAGATCACAGTCAGCTAAAGTGGCCTGCAGTATGTAGAAGCTGTCAAAGCATTTGGACCAAACAAGGGGCATATCTGAATGCATTTTTCTTTATTCTTTTTGGGGATTAATTATTTTCCTACTGTAATATTTGAAAGTATCTTTAAAAGTATCTTAAGAGACCCATACTTCAATCATATCATTCTTACAAGAGAAGAATGTGTAGTGGTTGAGAGAACAGGCTAGAAACTGGGAGCTTAGGCCAGTCACTCTCTCTTAGTCCCAGGAAGGAAGCAATGGTAAATTACTTCTGAAAAAACTTGTCAAGAAAACTGCAGCAACCTGTCCAGGTAATTTCCAAGAATCTGATCAGAAGGCACCGAAAAGGGAACTTAGTATGGTAAACCAGGTTCTTTGTAGAAATATAAGGTTTACAGGCATTATACTATTTTCCGTTATTAGATGGGCAGCAAATAAATTCAAAAATTAAATGCTACTTTTGAAATTTTGATTTTTTCCATTTATGAATAACTTTAGATTTAAGTCTGAACATTTGCAGAAAGACTACCACATACTTTTGAAAGCATAAAATGTTTCACTGAAATCTGTCAGCGCTTAGGATTTATGTAACAGAATTCTTCATTTTGATTTGCTTTCCTTGTATTCACATATTTTATTTTTCAGAAAATTGAAAAAAAAATAGAAATGAACAAAAATGACATATAATAAAAGCTTAGTCTTTCATGATAGTAACTGATTAAAAACATTAACACAAATTAATTCTAAACCACCATTCATGATCTTATAAAGTCCGATATTCTATCGTCTTCAGTTTTACTGGTTGGAACACCATTTTTAAAACAAATTAGGAAAGAGAACTGTTAGAAAGAAACAATGATTATATTTGATTCCCGCCCCCCCAAAAATGCCATATAACTTAGTGTTTCTCAGCCTCAGCAACTTTAATATGTGTGGACTTCAGCTTCCAAAATACACCTATTAAATCAATACAGTTTAAGCTAGGCATGATTAACAAGTCTCACTGAGCAGCATTAATCTATAAAGCTCTTATGAAACAAATCAAGAAGGATCAGGTAAGTCCTTCCAATAAGATTTCTTATTCCACCTTAAACAGCCACAGAAGCTTTGCCATTAGATTCAATTTAGGCCTTTTAGAAAATGTTTCCATCACTTTCATTTATTTTAGGAGTTATTATACAATTTAGCAATTTAATAAATTTGTATGCCGCCCAATCCTGTAGGACTCTGGGCGGCTTACAGCAAGATAAAAATAAGAATTAAAAAAAAATAACGTGAGATATAATTTAAAAAACAGCACACCATACATTCCATTTAAGTGGGGCTGGACCTTGTTCAACAGCCCCAGGCTTGCCGGAACAGCCAGGTTTTAGTGGTTTTTCGGAAGGCTGAGAGAGTGGGAAGGGTCCAGATCTCTACGGGTAGATCGTTCCACAGGGCCGGAGCAGCTACAGAGAAGGCCCTCCCCTGAGGAGCCGCCAGCCGGCATTGTCCGGTCGACAGCACCCGGAGAAGGCCCAACCTGTGAGATCTAATTGGTCGTTGGGAGGTATGTGGCAGGAGGCGGTCTCTCAGATATCCAGGTCCTAAGCCATGTATGGCTTTAAAAGTAATAACTAGCACCTTGAAGCGCGTTTGGAGACCAAAAGGAAGCCAATGCAGCTCACGGAGGATAGGTGTAACATGGGTGTACCTAGGTACACCCGATATCGCTCGCGTGGCTGCATTCTGGACCAACTGTAGTCTCTGAACACTTTTCAGGGGCAGCCCCATGTAGAGCGCATTACAGTAATCGAGCCTTGAGGTGACAAGAAATTGTTTGTCCTGTCAACTCCTTGCAGCTTTTGAAGGATTCATTTTCTGGCTTTATTTGTAGGTCTAGATCAGAGGTGTCAAACTCACAGCCCGCAGGCCAGATGCATCACATGCTGGCCCTGCCCACCCCTAGTTTAGTGAAGGGTGGGAAGTCATGATACATCACATGACGGCAATATGATGGTGTGAGTTTGACACCCCTGGCCTAGCTGATTTGCATTTAATTTTTAGTAACTAGCCTCTTGAAAGTTTCTGTAAATCCATCTGTGGACAAAATTACAACCCATATATTTTGAAATCTATAAATTATTGAATGTATAAACTTCTTACATAGTACTATGACTATTGATAACATTTTTAATTTTTAGAGAATGCAGAAAAAGTATGAGGCTACTATTGTGAAAAGTGGATTCTTTATAACCTTTTCTTATAAACTTTTCCCAAATACCATAGACAAATATTCTAGTAAATGAATACTTACATAAAAACTTTGTCTAGTGGTTAACAAAGGCCAAGAGTGGAGCGCTTATTTTTTTAAAAATAACAATACAAATCTGTCTCTCCATACTTAAAGAACGTGTTCAGCAACTTTATTCTTGAAAAAAAGGACTATAAAGCTTTTTTCTTTGTTCCATTTTTTTTTTCATGTAAGTATCTAAATTGAGAGACTGGTGGTTTCTAAGAATGAACTACCCCCAGAGATCCGGACCCTACCCACTCTCATGGCCTTCCGAAAAGTTATCAAAACCTGACTATTCCGGCAGGCCTGAGGCTGTTGACCTCTTGACCGAGGTCCAGCCCTGCTTAGACTGAGTGTATGATGTGTTTCTTTTAATCTGCTTTCTTCTGACTGTTTTTTAACCTTTTTCTTAAAATTTTATTTCTGTAAGCCGCCTGGAGTCCTTCGGGATTGGGCAGCCTAGAAATTTAATAAATAGAAATAGAAATAGAATTCTTTTAGAATCAGCTTATTTCTCAGTGGCTGCCCGTGTTTTTATTTCATTAATAATGTGTTTTTGTCAAAATTTATCAATATTATGGGCCTTTCCTAAGTAGAGTTCATTAAAAATCACTTCACAACAATGCCATGTTTTGCCAGGGCTAAACAACCCAGCCATTCACTGTCAAATAGAATTAACAGTCAGGGAAGTCATGTCTTTTGGATAGAAAAATAGGTAAATTAGTTTATGGAAATCTGTTTTTAAGTATCAGCATTTGTTGACATAGAAAAATGAACAGTGTGTATTCAGGCAGAGAGATTAAAGTTACTGGAAACATTTCCTAATTGTTCTTGTTAGCTAATAAGAAAGGGATGTTTGAGCAATGTCAGTTAAGGCTTGTACCTCATGTAAAATAGATATTTTGAGAAGCCTTCACGAGAAGTCACAATGATTTAAAAGCACATTTTATCAGCTACAGTATATTAATGCACGTTTCATCCATTTTAAATACTACTGTTTACCAATACTAATAAGGAAGAAATTTAGCTATAAAGATTCTGACTATTAACATCAAATAGTCATCTTCTGGGTTTTTAGATAGGTCTGGTTATTTTCTCAGACTTATTTACATGCCTCCAATTCATTAAAAAATCACAATGCCCATGAGAAAAATCTTACATAATTGGCATATTCTTTCTTAGAAAATAATTTCCCATTGGTTAATGTCAGGAAATGTCTCCTTACTTCAGGTAGTTCTGAAAAGGTGTTGTTGTTTTTTGGTGATAATCCATAACTAATGAACTCATCCCAAAATGGCATATTTCCTTCCCAGATTGGAAGTAATCTGCAGCCACCTATTTTTTTGTCCTGTGATAGTGATCTTCTGCCTAGGCACACTTTGTCTTAAAGTGAAGCCGCTGATTGAGGATGATTGTGTCTGCTTTGCACCAACATATTAATTACTTTAATTATCATAGTATGATTTAAGTGAGTCATTTGTAACAGGTATTTTTTAATCTCCTCCAAAGACCTCAAACTAGCAACGATGGAGCAGTCACACTATATTTTAGGAACCCAGAGGAATAGCAGTTAGACTTATCTACCGCTTCATAGGGCTTTCAGCCCTCTCTAAGCGGTTTACAGAGTCAGCATATCGCCCCCAACAATCCGGGTCCTCATTTTACCCACCTCGGAACGATGGAAGGCTGAGTCAACCTTGAGCCTGTGAGATTTGAACTACTTCTTCAGTCAGCTGAAGTAGCCTGCAGTGCTGCATTTCACCACTGCGCCACCTCGGCTCTCAAGGAAGTTAGACAAACCTAGAAGAATTAGCCCAAAGGCACTGAGTATCATAGCTGAATGGGGTTTGAGCCCAGTCCAAGTATAACGTTCTACCCACTACGCAACAGTGACAAAAACAAGTTATATATTTCTACTTTTTGTAAATGTATCAGACTTCTGAGAAGAGAAGTGTCAGTTATCATTCATTTACTATATCAATTTTAGTTAGAGAAGAGGTATTTTTTTTAATTTTTAGTGTATTCTGTTGTGGTTTGATTTACATTTCTGTCATTTCATTAGCGGATTGCTTCAGTTACTAATGACACTATATCAATATTCTATATCCCAGTAAGTTATCTAACTTACTTAATTGTTTTTTATAGGTCTTGTGTGCGAAAGGATAGGCCAGTCCATTTCCAGTCCATGCAATTTTTATATGAATTTCCTCAAAAGTTTATGCTATCCTATTTTCATAATATTTGGATTCTTTTAAAAACCCAAAATGATATTTCCAAATGTATTGCATGCAATGACTTGTAAAAATGCCACTCAAACTTTACATTTATTATATTTTGTGTGTGTCTTTTATGCCATTACTAATTATGGATGACTGTTCTGACCCCCTCCTCCATCCAGTAACGAATGCCAAGACAAGCTTAACTGGAATGTCCTTTAATAGCAAGACACCAAAACCTCAGTGGCTGAAAGCCAAGCAGAACAAACAGATAAGGACCTTGGCAGCAACTCAGACAAACTCAGGCAGCAATAAACACAGATAAGGCTTGGCAGCAATAAAAGCCTGCCAAGCTCACAGTAATGTCCTCCGACATTCAATCCTGCGTTGACTTCTGCAAAGAGGGCCGTGTGCACAAGTAGCTTTTTATAGTCTGGAGAGGAGCCTAATGTTTTGTTTGTTTTTGTTTTATTAAACATTTATAGGCCGCCCTTTTCCCTGAGGGGACTCAGGGCAGCTTACAATAATAGGGGAGGGGAGTGCAGGACAAAACACAAAAAGAAAATGTGAGTAAAAATAATTAGCAGTAAAACACAACATTCACTCAACATTCGGGAGGGGTGAGAGTAAAGTCTTATCCCCAGGCCTGACGGGATAGCCAGATCTTGAGGGCTGTGCGGAAGGTCTGGACGGTAGTAAGGGTACGAATCTCCACGGGGAGATCGTTCCAAAGCGTCAGAGCTGCTACTGAGAAGGCTCTCCTCCGCGTAGTCGCCAGTCGGCACTGACTGGCGGATGGAATTCGGAGGAGGCCTACTCTGTGCGATCTGATGGGACGAAGGGAGATAATTGGCAGAAGGCGGTCTCTCAAATAGCCAGATCCACTACCATGGAGCGCTTTATGAATGGTAAGTAGGACCTTGAAGTGCACCCGGAGATCAACAGGTAGCCAGCGCAGCTCACGGAGGATCGGTGTTATGTGGGCGAACCGTGGTGTGCCCACAATCACTCGCGCAGCTGCATTCTGGACTAGCTGAAGTCGCCGGATGCTCTTCAAGGGCAGCCCCATGTAGAGCACATTGCAGTATTCCAGCCTAGAGATCACAAGGGCTCAAGTGACTGTTGTGAGGGCCTCCCGGTTCAGGTAGGGCCGCAACTGGCGCACCAGGCGAACCTGGGCAAATGCCCCCCTGGTCACAGCTGACAAGTGATGGTCGAAACCCAGCTGTGGGTCCAGGAGGACTCCCAAGTTGCGGACCCTGTCTGAGGGGTATAAATTTTGACCCCCCAGCCTGAGTGATGGAATGTTGGCCAAATTGTTGGGAGGAAAACACAACAGCCACTTGGTCTTGTCCGGGTTGAGTACCAGTTTGTTAGCTCTCATCCAGTCTTTAACAGCCTCAAGACCCCGGTTCATCACGTCCACCGCTTCATTGAGTTGGCACGGGGCGGACAGATACAACTGTGTATTGTCCGCGTATTGATGGTATTTTATCCCGTGCCTCCGAATGATCTCGCCCAGCGGTTTCATGTATATGTTAAATAGTAGGGGGAATAAGACTGAACCCTGCAGCACCCCATAAGTTAGGGGCCTCGGGGACGATCTCTGCCCCCCCCACCAACACCGACTGCGACCTGTCTGAGAGGTAGGAGGAGAACCACTGCAGAACACTGCCACCCACCCCCACCTCCCGCAGTCGTCGCAGAAGGATACCATGGTCGATGGTATCGAAAGCCGCTGAGAGGTCAAGGAGAACCAGGATGGACGCGTGGCCTCCATCTCCGGCTCTCCAGAGATCATCGGTCAATGCGACCAAAGCGGTTTCTGTGCTGTAACCGGGCCTGAAGCCGGACTGGAAGGGGCCAAGCTAGTTAGCTTCCTCCAAGGTACGCTGAATCTGGAAGGCCACCACCTTCTCAACAACCTTCCCCACAAAGGGGAGGTTGGAGACTGGGCGGTAGTTATTAAGAACGGCTTTTTTTTTGCTGTGAATGGAGAAGAGATTCAACATTAGCTGAGCCTTTACTCCGGCCAGTTTTCCGCGCTGCCTTTTTAGCAGCCTAGGCAGATTGCCTCCCCCCCCAGGACAAAGCTAAGCTATTTAAAAGCCAATCCGGGCGGGGACCATTCCCGAGGAATTTTTTCTATTACTATTTAAAATACCAGCTTCAATTTCGCAAAAGGCTCCCTTTCTTTTTTAGCTGCGTCACAAGATGGCGATCTCGTAGCTTTTGTGTTTGATGTGACGTACCTAGTAAGCCCTACCTTCCTGAAGGCTTCTCCGTACTAATTGCTAAAAGATTAACTGAGGGGAGCACAGACTTTGATTTTTGGCTCGCTTGATTGCTTGTCTTTTATTCTTATTCTGGAATGGCTCCCAAACCTAAACAGAAGCGCTTCCTTAATAACATATCTCCAAAAAATGTTATGAAGTCGCTACCCTTGTCTCCTACACCCTCCACGGGAGATTTGCTAACACAAGAATTCCTTCTCAAAACGCTTAATGATTTCAGACAGGAGATTAATCAACTGATATCGGATTTATGTGATCAATTTGATGCTAAAATTGCTCAAGCAAAGCAGGATATGATCGGTGTAATGACAGTCATGACAGATTATATTGCTGAAGCGGAAGACAAATTGGAACTTTTGGAAAAAACTAATCTTAATCTGATATCAAAAATCCAAACGTTAGAACAGGAAATTGAATCTGCCCAAAAAGAACTTGTCATGATAAATTATAACAAGGCTGCCTTTGCTATACGAGTTAGAGGACTGCGTGAAAACCAACAGGAGAATTTGAAACAGACATTCTTTGAGGCTTTCAGTCGCTTGGTGGGAAGTCCGGGACTTAACTTTGATTGGCAGATTCAAAGAATTTACCGCCAGAATTCCTGGGTAGCAAAACAGCGACAGCTTCCGAGGGACATAATAATATACTTTACTACAAGGGAATCTAGAAATGAGATAATACAGAGGCTTTACAGCAAGAGGTTGATAATTGATGGGGAGGACTTGATTGTTTTTAAAGAGATACCATTTCAAATATTAAGAACAAGAAGACAGTACGCTTTCTTAACCGAAGAACTCAGAAACTCTCAGATTCCATACAAATGGGAAGTCCCAGCTGGTATTACAGTTACATTTGGCAACCAAAAACACCGCATTAACTCTGTTTGTGAAGCCCGAAAATTTTACTACGAGACCCTGAAGGCGGGACTTCCTGATTCATCCGGATCTGGGGAGAGGCAAGGAGAAGGAGAAGACAAACAGCGAGACACGTGGCTACAAGGCGGAGGGTGTTGTTTTTCTCTTCCGGAAGGGCAGAAGACTAAGAATAAAGACTAAGCGATGTTTTTAAAGTTTTATGATTTCTGTCTGGGATAAAATGGAAAAGTGGCATATCGATGATGAGACATGGAGACTGAAAGAAGCGTTGCTGATTGTGGACATATATTGTACAGAAGTTTTATCTGAACTCTAACTCAAATTGTGCATGAACTATTTTCTTAGGCGAGGAGAGCGGAAATTGTGATCTTTTTGAGTTGCGGTTTGGGACGAACGGAGTTGGGAGGTGTGTGGGAGAGGGAAGGGCAGCGAAAGTTTAATTAGATTACCTGGGGCTAGAACGCAAGCTGATGTTTGTTTGAGTTGCTATATCAATATAAAGTTAAGAAAGATTGGTCGGAGAATCTTCAGGAAAGTGGAGTAAACATGGGAGGAGCAATGAATGTGGATAAAATATATATGTGGATATGGATAAAGGCAGGGTGGAAGGTAAAAAATTTATATGTGGAGGTGGGTAAGGATAGAAAGGGAGGTGTTGGAAATGAAAAATGAAAGAAGTATTTGAGTTTAATGGTGTTATAGAAAGGTTTGGATATTTGGATAAAAAAGAGATAAATTAAAGGTCTGAATAGATAGACAAAGCAAGGAGACTTTTAGTTGGGGAATTCTAATTGATCAACTTACCTGGCTCTAATACAGTTTGAAACCCTGCAAGTAGCAAAATAATCGAAATTTGGAATGAGTCACATTGTTTAAAATTTACAGATAATGGGAAGCTGTGTTAACGTAGTGGGGTTTATTGACCCTTTTTGTTTCTTTCTTCTTTTTGTGTGTGAGTGTGGGTGTTTTTTATTTCTTATTTTCTACTATTTTTCCTTTTTCTTTTTGGCTTCATTTTATTTTATTTTTTTAATTTTAAAGTTAGCTGGCCTTATTATACTCAAATGCTTGTTAAAGAATTATGCCGGGCATGGGACCTGCGAAGCCGTAAGGGGGTTGGGGAGGGGGATTATAGGGGGGAGGGGGGAGGGTGGAATTACAGTTTCAATCCTTAGAACAATAAGAATTCACTTGTGTACTGCGGCTCGTTTTTCTTTTTTTTTCTTATTTTCTTTTTCTAAAAAACAAATTGAATTGTATGGATACACCAAAGTGAGGAGAAGAGGGAAAGAGAAGGGAGAAGTAAAGAGGGAGTGAGAGGGAATGTAAGGAGGGTGAGATGGAGGGAGGGGGAGATGTCTGAGGGGGTAGGGAAGTAGAAGAGGGGAATGCTGGAGGGGTGAAAGGAAAGTTGGAGGGGGAGAAGAGAGGGTGTATGGGGGAATGAAGTGTCATGTGGGGTTTTTTTTTTCCCTTTTTTCTTTTTTTTTTATGCACAGTATATAAGTGATTGTATAAAATGAATATGAAAATGAAATAAAGATATATATGAGAAAAAAGAACGGCTGGATCCAAGGACGGTTTCTTCAGGAGGGGTCTCACCACTGCCGCCTTGAGCGCGGTGGGGAAATGCCCCTCCCGAAGAGAGGCGGTAACAACCGCCTGGATCCAGCCTCGTGTCACCTCACTGCTGTTGGCAACCAGCCAGGAGGGACACGGGTCCAGTATACAGGTGGAGGCACTCACAGCTCGCATAGCCTTGTCCACATCCCCAGAGGCAACATCCTGAAACTCAACCCAGAGATGGTCTGCCAAGTCATTCCCTTGTGTCTCGGCTGGATCTGCGGGAGTGGAGTCCAGGTCCGACCGAAACCGAGCAACTTTGTCCGCCAAGAACTGAACATACTCCTCAGCCTTACCCTGTAAGGGGTCCCCCGTCTCCCTCCTATTTAGGAGGGAGCGGGTTATCCTAAACAGGGCGGCTGGGCGGGACTCGGCAGACGCTACCAAGGTGGCAATGTGTGTTCTTTTAGCTGTTATTAATGCCCGAATGTATTCCTTGGTGCATGCTGTCAAAAGTGCCCGGTTCGATTCGGACCTATCGGATCTCCACAAGTGCTCTAGGCGTCTCCTCCGGCGCTTTATCTCCCGGAGCTCCTCGGTGAACCAAGGAGGCCTCCGGGAGCCGCTGACCCGGAGGGGCCGTAGTGGCGCAATCCGGTCCAGAGACTCTGATGCTGCCGAGTGCCAGGCAGCAGCAAGAGTCTCCGCCGAACTGTGGGCGAGAGTATCAGGACCACCAGCTGAGTACAATCACCTTCTGTAATTGCGTAATTGTTCCTGACACCTAGTAGCTCTTCGATGGCGTGCATCCAGAAACAATTCACTACTGGCCTCCAGCTCACTCTCCCTTGTCTCCTCCCCACTGGTTCAAGGCTCAGGTGCCTCCGGGTGGCCAACCAGCCTTTCTGCACACTGCTCGGAGTCAGAACCCTGTCCAAGGTCCTCCACATCCTCCAGAGCCGACTCAGAGGGCCCCTCGCTGTTGGAGTCTGGTGGCAGTTCCAACGGCACTTGCTGGGTCACAATAGATGACTACCTGGAAAAGTCTCTGCAGTTTTCTGAACAGTATTTTTGGAAAGACATTTGTCTTCTTTCCAGGGCTGGGAGAGAGTCACCAGGCTACCTTTGCACCTAAGCAGGACTAGAACTAATTATCTCTATTGACTTAAATCACTATATCAAACTGGGCCTGTACATGATGCAGCTATGCAAATATTCATTTTTTCTATTGAAAATCCAATAGTACTGCTGCAGCAAATGTCTAAATGATTAAACAAAGCATGTTTGTGTTTTGTGTGTGTGAGTGTGTGTGTTTAAAATTAAAATCCTGATTCAATCAATCTATTTTTTTTGGTCATAGGATGGTTTTTATGAGGCAATCCTACCTGTACCTCAAGAGCCTTTGAGTCATCTAAAACAATGTCAGTTCTAAACTTGCACCATGGTGCAAGAGAGTTTGGGTTATCTTCCTTGCCAAGACAGAAATATCCTTTACCACAGATCTAAACAATTTATTTCCATATCTGAGTCTTGAAAGATATAAATCTTAAAGCTCCAAACCAACCAGCAGACATTTAACAAAGGACATTATTCTCCTCTCCCTGTTCCCTTTCCAAATTTTGGAGCTCTAATATAGAAGAAAGAAGAACTGTAGAAGGTGTTTTGTTTTAATTTTATAAGGGAGTTCCAAAGTTGGACTGTACCTTCTGATTGTTTACCACACTGGATACTCTATCTCTGAACCAGGGGTGGGTTCCTGCCAGTTCTAACCTCTTCTATAGAAGAGGTTCCACAAATCTACAGTGCCATTTAGAACCGGTTCCAGCTCCCTCCCCTCGTCCATCCACACATCAGCAAGTTGAAGAGTGAGAGGAGGAATTCTGGGAGTTGAAGTCCACAAGTCTTAAAGCTGTCAAGTTTGAACACCCCTGGTTTTTTTCTAAAGGGTTAGGGGTGCAAGGGTCTTGTAACTTGACAACTTTAAGACTTGTGCGCTTCAATGCCAGAGTTTCTGATGTGAACATTTTGGTTGCTAAGCAAGAGTGAGTTAAGTGAGTTTCACCACATTTTACAAGTTGGCCACACCCACCCAGTCACATGGCTGGCAAGCCACTCCCATCCAGTCACATGGCCGGCAAGCCATTCCCACAAAGCAGGCCACACCTACAGAAGAGCTTCTAAAAAAAATTGAAACCCACCACTGCTCTGAACCATCTGTTGGTGACCAAGATTTTATCTCTAATGGATTGCAAGCTTACTTAGATTTTAAGCCTTTCAAAATACAGTTTTAAAAATAAAGTTCTGCATTCTCTTTCTTTTTGACAAAGCAGAAAAGAAAGAAATGCGCAATAAAATGAATACTATTGATCAAACATGCCTCCTGCAAACTAATCCATTATATCACACATAGTTCCCATACAAAATGGAGGGGAAAAGAGTTCTCCTTTTGAATGCTACCTTTGATTTTTGCACAGCAGCCTGTTGAATTACATTGGGATCTAAGAGCTGTCATTTTTTTTTCTTATTTTATTTTTTTCGGTTGTCAGCAGACTTCTGAAGTCCTAGAAACCTGTCAAATATTCTTTTCTCTTGTATTGTGAAAAGGAAATAAACCTTTGGATCTGTAATTCATCTTTGACCAGGAAACATGGGCTTGCTTATGACAATGGCTCTTTGCCTGAATAGATCATTTTCCCTTGTAAAATATAAGACTTTTTAAATTGTGTATCAATCAAAGTAATATAACCCATTTGCCATTCAAATATATGACAAGAATATGGAGCTGGGAATACGCCTGATAGATCAGTTGGTTTTAATATGATATATAAATAAAAGGATTTCTGCCCCAAATTTATTCTTTCTTAATTATTTTATGAATGATAATGATAAAATTTCATAGCAGAGCAAAAGATGGGACTGTGCAAACATTTGCTATATGAATTGTTTAATCACAGGTCTGCCAAAATTTTTTTTTTCGAGAGCTGTTTTGGTTATTCCACGTAATCTGTATGTTTCTTGGTGTGCTGAATCTGAAAATGACCTTCATTTTGTCATAGGACATCATGTTTCCTGACAATTTAGGTAACTATGTTAAATGAGGCAATACCTCAAAATAAATGGAAATAGACTTATAAAATTAAAGTTTTATTACAATATTTTCATGAAAATCCTTTTTTGAACTGAAATGAGCTCACCTACAAACACTAAACTCAATTCTTCTTCCTTGTGAGGCTCCTCTTGGTGCATTTACGCTTGTGAGTAGCATCTGGAATGTCTCTCTGAAGTGTCCAACAGTAGTCTGCCATCATTGTAATGCTCCATTTTCCCTGGTATCTCCTTTCCATCTCTTTAATGTCTTGGTGGAATTGTTCACCTAGTTTCTCACTCACAGCTCCCATATTTTCAGGAAAGTAGTCAAGGTGAGACTGGAGGAAATGCACTTTCAAACTCATCAGGCAACCTAAAGCTTGAAATGCTTTCAGCATTCTTCCGACGATCTTTTTGTAGTGAGGATCTTTGTTATTGCCTAAAAATTTCTGTACGACTTCTTTAAATGCAATCCACCCTTCTTTTTGAGGATCCGTCATGGTATTAACAAATTCTTGATCAACTATAAGCCTTCCAATGTCTGGTCCGACGAACACACCTTCCTTCAATTTTGCCTCTGACAGGCATGGAAATTTGGTGACCAAGTATTTGAAGCATTCTCCATCTCCTGGAAGTGATTTTACGAATTGCTTCATCAATCCCAATTTTATGTGGAGAGGTGATAGAAGAACTTTATGGGAATGTACCAACATTTCTTGGACATTTTTTTTTTCACTGACTGTTAGCACCCTCATCTGCCAACTCTTCTTGGTCCAGTGATTTTGTCGATCTTGACTGTCTCATAGACACAGAAACAAGGGTATTTGGTATACCCAGCTTCTTTCCCAAGCAGCATGCACAAGACCTTCAAGTCCCCACACACTTGCCAATCATGGTCTTCATATTTAAGTTTATGAAGAACCAATTCCAAGTTCTCATAGGTTTCCTTCAAGTGTACGCAATGACCTACATGTATGGAAGCGTAAAAACCATTGTGGAGTAAAACTGCTTTGAGACTTCTTTTTGAAGAATCTATAAAAAGACGCCATTGCTCTGAATCATATTGGATTTTAAATTGACCCATCAGACCTTCGACATCGATGCAGTAAACCAACTTGTCTTCCTGGGCGAAATAAGGAACGAACTCCTTTTCACGATGTCTGAACCATGAAGATGACACTCCTGGCAACAATAAATTCCTGCTTTTCAGTCTTGATCTGAGTAACTCAGCGGCACCTTTGGGAAGATTCAAGTCTCTTACAAAATCATTCCTCTCCTCCTGAGAAAACAATTTTGGTCTTGTATCATCTTCAAAATCAGAACTTGATTCATCATCTGGTTCAGGTATGACTTCACCTCCATTGGAGCTAGGTATCTCTTCCAAGGTAGCAGGGGCCTTGGGTACTGGTATATCTGTGCCATGGGGGATGGGAAGAATTGCTGAGTGAACATTGGGGTATGAAATGGAATGCTTCCATTTGGAATTAAACCCTTTCACATCGCATGAACAAAAGTAACAGTCATCACTATGGTTCTTTTACTCTCGCCATACCATAAGAATCCCATAACGGAAATATTTTTTCTTACCCTTGAACCAGTTTTGGAGGTCCTCAACACACTGTTTGCACACTTTATGAGGCGCCCAAACTTTATCTTAATCTCCAATTTTTAGTCTAAAGTATGCAAAGTATACTTTTTTTCACAAAGTCTATAATACTCTGCTGTTGCTTCAGCACTGTATATTCACCACAGATGAAACAGAAACTGTCTGGCGAATTAATACACTTTCGTGGAGCCATAACAACGGTTGAAGAATGACAAGCTAACATGAATTGCAATGAAAAAGTGTGAACAGCCTAGAACCAAGAACCTGATGATGATTCATGCACAAGTGTGGCATGCAGGAGAGAGCAGCTCTGTGTCTGTCACAGTGCTGGCCATGCCCCCTGCACTGACCGGATATGCTGCTATCTGCCCTGTGTCTCCCTCCCACTGGATTCTTTAGGAAAGATTAACCCCTTCTACCATTAGAAGCACAGACTTAAAACTTGCTTAGCTTATGTATATATTGCTGACCATCAGATTTACAGTGCTATTTTGTTTTACCTAACTCGGACAAATCCTTTAAGGTTTTTGGGGCATTTTATATCTTAAATGCACTTCTGTGAATTAATTAATAGTAATTTGGACTTTAAATTTGGTTAAAAACCCATAATATAAAAAATACCAATTTTTTTTTAAAAAAATGATAAATTTGAAGACAATTTTGCATGTTGTGGCGAATCATGATGTCTAGGAGTTTTTTCAATATTTTATTTGTTTTCAGCACACCAAAATACATGGAAATTTGATGAAAATAATCAAACAGCTCTTTAGTCGCAGACCTGTTTATTGGAGTAAATTGAAAACTATTTCATCCCAAAATCCAAGGGTTGTTTTTTTTAATGGCCCTATGGTGTGTGTGTGTTTTTTTACAGACCTAGTTTGAAATAGTGTGAAATAAAACCTGGAAGAGACTGATCGCTGAAGAAGGTTCAGTAACAAATAGTAGCATGGTTCTTTTGAATAACAACCAATTTTGTGTCTCATTCAGTAGGACCAGGGACAGTTCCTAATGGAAACGCCTGGGAATTATGGCTATTTCTTAGCAAGAGACCTTGGGAATAGGTGCTGGCTATTGAATTAAAGGAACAAAACATATTGGAAGAGAATGAAAGTTTACAGATGTCAGTTTATACCATAGCCTATTATATGTCATAATATCCTTGATTTGTAACTGTAGGCCTTATGCAGAGCAGAGTTCTACTTTAAATTAGCTATGTGTCTCATTTATGCAAATATTATGACAGAAATATGGAGAGAAATTAGAAGAAAAGAGCCATTCCATTGTGAATAAGCATGGATTAGCCTATTGTGGATTGAATACAGGATTTATTATATTAAAACCAGACAGGAAAGTACAATCATCTGATCCATACTGTACTGTACTTTAACTAGATTATCTTATTGGACTTTTCTGGAAAAAATCCCAGTTAGTAAATACTAAATATTTTTTCTCACCTAATAGTATCAATTGCTATGAGCCTCAAAGATTTTACCATTGGGAACACAATAAAAACAAGATAGATGAACCCAGTAAGCAGAGTATTAAAGTAGGTAATGACTATCCATCTCAAAAGCAATGGATGTACAACTGTTAGTTTTCATGATTACATGTTTTTATTATGATTTTCAGTATGAATGGGGGGGGGGACCCTCCACCAACAATATTTTTGTACCCAACATGAATTTTCAGAATTTGCTTGTAAAAAATATGTATCTTGTATGATGTATGGCAGACGAAACAGCTTAACTCCCATGTAACACAATAATTATTGCTGCATTAACTGCTAAAACCTAAGTTATGATTTAAAAGAAGAGGGCCAGTTGCTGATCAGTATGGACCGAGTTCCTCTTCAATTACCAGGGGTAAGATTCAGTTGCTAGTGGTTCAGTGGTGGGTTTCAAAATTGTTCGAACCTACTCTGTGGGTGTGGCCTCCTTTGTGGGAGTGGATTGTTGCCCATGTGACCGGATGGGAGTGGCTTGCCGCCCATGTGACCGGATATGAAGATGCCGACGACACTTGTCAGAACCACCTTAAATTACCTCACACACAGCACTGGCATGCATAAGAACATGATGTAAACTTGTTTTTTAAAAGGCATCTTTGGTTTGTGTTAAAACAACTTCAACACGCGCAATGTTCTGATTGCACCACAAACGCAGTAGTCATCCTTATCTTTCACAGAGGCACTGAGTTTTATAAATAGGAGCATGATAGTGTAGAATAATCATATCCAAGGACCAGTGGTGGGTTTCAAAAATTTTTGGAACCTCTTCTGTAGGTGTGGCCTGCTTTCCGGGTCCACTGGTGGAACCTCTTCTAACCGGTTCGGTAGATTTGACGAGCCGGTTCTACCGAATAGGTGCGAACTGGTAGGAACCCACCTCTGTAGTGGTTGCAGTTTCTTTCTTTTAATACTTCTGTCAGGCACCTCTGAAACCTTGGAAGACTAGTATGTTTGAGGTCCATTATAGGAGACCCAAGAAATATAGTAGTGCCTGCAGTGCCTGTAGGATGCAGAGAGTAGGAAGCTAAAAGAACATTGCTTAGTTAGCTCAAGATATTATTAAGGTAAGTGCCAAGAACTAGAATCTAACATCTTGTCAATCTTTTGAAATTTCATCCAAATTCCCAGAGTTCTGGGAATACCAGTGAAATAAAATATTGCCAGGACATTTAATCAACAAAAAGACCATAACTGCAAGGAATCATAAAATGAATAGCAATAGCAATAGCAGTAGACTTATATACCGCTTCATAGGGCTTTCAGCCCTCTCTAAGCGGTTTACAGAGAGTCAGCATATTGCCCCCAACAATCTGGGTCCTCATTTTACCCACCTCGGAAGGATGGAAGGCTGAGTCAACCCTGAGCCGGTGAGATTTGAACCGCTGAACTGCTGATCTAGCAGTAGCCTGCAGTGCTGCATTTAACCACTGCACCACCTCGGCTCTTGAAGAACATGCATGTATGTATGAATCTATTCCTTAATGACTGTCAGCCAAGTGAGTGATCTCTCTCCATTAACAAGTGTTTTGCTTTAGAAATGGATGTTGCATTAAATAAAAGCTCAGTGAGATTAGACTGCTGCCAGCTCATTCACACATGCAAACCAACACTTAATGTGATAGCCAACAACTAATAACCATGTATGTGAGCCAACCCTTGGAAACATGAAAAATGAGGTAACTAAATTTAGTGGCTAACACACATGCAACAGCTGCCTCTCTATCTTTTATTCCCTGAAATGGATGCAAAGTCTTGCTTTTCCCTTAAGAGCTATCTCTCAAACTATGGGCCAACCTCTCCAATTGCCCTTAATTTGAGACTCAGACAAGCTATAGATAACAGCAATGAAAGCTGCACATCATATATAAAAGAATTGTGTCTAATTGACTCCGTTAATGCACTGTATCTGCTGAAGTGATATTAAAGGTAATTCAGCACATCATGTCTCGAAACCAGATACCAAGGGGAATGAATGAGCAAACTGAAACTTCTTGTGGGAAAAAAGGAGAAAATCCTCACATTCCTTATGTGTTCACATGAAATGACTAAGAGGCTTGTAAATCACTTTAGTGACTTTGAAAAAAAAATTAATACAGGATGGATACTATGAAAAACAAAGAGTGTGGTAAAGAAGAAGCAGGAACATTGACTTCCAAATATTCCAAATGTCTTTATTTGGAATTCCAAATTCCAAATAAAGACATTTCAATGTTGGCTATATAAAATAATGCTGGTGTAACTATCTGCTTAGAAACTTAGGCAAAAACATGATTAATGGCTGAGGATAAAAGAAGTTATACTGAGTATAAAGGTTCAAAGGTTCAAAGGTTTATTTCACTTGTATGCCGCCCTATTCCCGAAGGGACTCAGGGCGGCTAACAAACCAGGGGGGGGAGGGTATAGTACAAAACAAAAAACAAAGGACAAGCAACAAAATACAAAAACAGTTTAAAAACAATCAACAGCCACACAATTTGAGCGGGGATGGGAACTCATCAGCCCCAGGCCTGCTGGAACAGCCAGGTTTTAACGGCTTTGCAGAAAGCCTGAAGGGTGGTGAGGGTCCAGATCTCCACGGGGAGCTCGTTCCAGAGGGCCGGAGCAGCCACAGAGAAGGCCCTCCTTCGAGTGGTCGCCAATCGACATTGGCCGGCGGATGGAATTTGGAGGAGGCCTAGTCTGTGGGATCTAATAGGTCTTTGGGAGGTAATTGGCAGCAGGCGGTCTTTCAAGTACCCAGGTCCAATACCATGAAGGGGTTTATAAGTTGCGACTAGCACCTTGAAGCATATCCGGAGGCCGATAGGTAGCCAGTGCAGCTCGCGGAGGATAGGCATATGAAAGACAACAGGTTGGGGTGGGGGGGACCAAATTAAATAATAAATACATATGCAGAGGTAGAAACACAAGAAACAACACCATTAGTTTGGAATGCCAAAATCCAGGTTTAAATCAGGTGGGAATAGAAGGATCTTCGTTTGAAACATAAATCATACCTATCACAGGGAAAGGATAATGTAATAATTGGGTGGATAATTTGTGTAGAATTTTGAGATGCTTTTATTTATTTGCCAATGTTCACCCTTGGATGCCTTACAGTTACAATGATTGCCTTTCTTAATCTCTGCATAAGATTGATAAGGAATAGAAATACAAATAATATAGATTGAACAATCAATTACAGCCTTCTCTATCCTGGTTCCCTCCAGATGTGCTAGACTATAATCTCAATAGTTTTCAATCAGATTAAAATCTGAAATCCAGCAGGTTAGGGAATGCTGATCTAACACATATGTAATAGTTATCTTTAATTGGTATCTTTTATCAATTATTATTCTAGCCAAAGCTAAAAAACCACTTTAGCTATTAACATTTTACACTTCCCAGACTTTTCTCTGCATATGCAGTTATATATCCCAAAGTGCATTTTTCCAAATTGTGTATTATAATTCATTACTTGAAATATGGCATACAATGTGTATATATCAAATAAAGTCTACACAAATATGCATTAAGTTAGCACAAGAATTTGAGTTGGTATAATATTCAAGCCTGTAATATTTATCAGCCCGTTAACAACAACAAAATCTACTGATCAAGCACTCATTATGTATTTCAAGTCACTAGGATTTTTTCTCAATTTCAAAAAGCTTTAAAAACTATTTCTTGTAAAATTCCTTGTAAAAATAACTATATTTTTGTAAATAATAGTAAATAAAAATAATTATTCCTTGTAAAAATAGTCCTTGTTACTATATCACATCTGTTTATGAACCCAGGAATCATGCTCTAACTTATAAAATTATTGCCATTATGACAATAACAGTTATACAATTAAGAGCATCTTAACCAGAAATCAAACAGGAAGCATTTTTATATATAGCCGCCCGGAGTCCTTCGGGAGTGGGCGGCATACAAGACAAATAAATACAAATATAAAAGTGGAGGTTTAAAAAATGGCAAAGCTTTATGTATATATGTCAAACTGTTTTAAGGAACTAGAGACAGGCAAGCAAAATGGAAGTTAGCAATTTCACCATCTCATCTTGAAAAAAATAGATTCTGCCCCTGATAAAGACAAGCATAGTAAAAATTGTCAAAGTTAATGCAGCCTGGTATTAACATTGAACAGCTGTGCCCTTGGGGTAAGGGATCAGATTTGTCTTGCGTGACCATCATCTACACTCACACACACTCTTCTTTTTAGAAGTGTGTTGACTAAATTGAATGTGAAGATTTGTAAAGCTACCAACTCAACATGCCTCTAACATTAACCAAGGATCTTTCAGTGGGAAGGAAAATAATTATATTGGCTGAAGGCCAAACGAGGACATGGCATGATCTATTGATAATAATACATATGGGATGAGGCAAAACCTCTTTTCCTCTCTCTCAGGACCATCCCGGGAAATTCAAACAGACTGAGCACAGTTTTCACTTAGACGTAGAAGAATCAAACATACTTCGGACTATGGATATATGGGTATATTTCCCCAGTCGTGAAAAGAATCCAGCATTAAGCACTTTTAAGTCTCACTAATTCTGACACAAGTATTAAGCATGTCCTTCAGTTTATTTCTTTGCAAGTAATTGGACTAAAAGCTACTTAGCTCACAAAGACTCAGATCATGATATAGGGTTAATTCGGCTATTTCTTAACATACTAATTAAGACTGCATGTTTGTGTTACGTGCATATACTTGGAAGCAAGACCCATTAACACCTTGGCACTGATTTTTAAGAAGGCATGCTTAGGATCGATCTGCTATATATTTAATAAAGTTTAAAAGAAAGACTATTGACACATACTAGGTCCATTTAAAATGATTTTAAAGTTAAACAAAGAATAGGTAAAATAGTAAAATGAGGGGTTTTTAATGTCCCTCTTCATACTGAGAGAACTATAGGAGAAAATTGTTAACGGGCGGTGTCCTGTTGTACTAGGCAAAATTTTATCTTTCTAGGTTTTTTCTCTTATGCTACATTTTACATTCTTTTTGGGTTTTTTTAAAATCTCTCTTTGCAATGGTTTAAGCCTAGTGTATGCATACCAGGGGTGGGTTTCAGGCGGTTCGCGGCGGTCCCCGCGAACCGGTTGGTTGGCAAACCCGGAAGTAAGTAACTTCCGGGAATGCCAAAGGGTCCACCCGCCCACCCGTGTTTCTTACCCGGTTTTGACGAGTTCTGCGCTTCCACGCATGCGCAGGACGCATACAGTGCCTGTGCAATCCTCCAGGAGCAGCTGGAGCATCGCACAGATGATAGTACGCATTTGTGCACTGCGCGTGTGCACGAGGACGCCGCCGGCCCCGTTCCAACCGAACCGGTTGGAATGGGGCGAGAAACCCACCCCTGATGCATACATGCTTATTTACATTTCTATTCTGTTTTTGATGATTATTTTCTTATTATTCTTTCTCTGCAGTACCTTTGAGGGCTTTCTGGGATCTGAATTAAAACTTGTTTTTATTGAGCCATGTGCGGTTACCTCCACACCAAATGAATGAGGTTCACCTAGAATTTCTGAGCCCACCACATGGAGAGGAAGGAGGAGCTCCATATTTGATAGCTTCTCCACATTTTGAAAAAAAACAACAATCTCCAAACAAAGAAAACTGGATGTCACAAAGAAGAGTTGCAGCCTATTTTTTTCCCCCTTGTGTCATCATTTTATTTGTGTAGGAAATTTCTTTCATGGCAAGCATTTGACCATGCAGTTCCTCACTTGCAGTTTGAAATGGTACACTTCAGGCCACAGACCATTTGTTGGTGTTTTTTCTGAGCTAGACCTAAGACACAAGAGACCCAACATATGTGAGCGAGCTTGTGTTTCCTTCCTCTTCTCTTAATGGCAGGAATTACAGGAACATTTGCAGCTGAAATGTTGTAATATCTACCATATGTGGCCTTAGTTGCTTCTTTTTGATTATTACAGATCATACTTACCATGTCAAAATTATGATTGCAACTAATCCTCATCCCACTTGTCACCTTTCATTTGCAAGAAATGTACCATGTAACATACAAAGTCGGACAAGATCCACTGGAATTCATGGGACACATGTTAAGTCTTGATTAACTTTAGTCCCAATATATATTTTCAAAGGTTTGTATACGCATAGTGACAATTTTGTCTTCTAATACCGCTGAACATGTGGACAGAATTTAGTTAAAATTAAACTGTCTGATTATATTCTGGGAGTGAGTGAGTGAGTTGAGAATTAATTACATGCATAAGGCTGCAGTCCCCTGAGATTTGGGAGAATAAAGAAACCTTATTTTAAACTGTATTTACGGTGTGAGTGCCAGTAGTGTGAAGTATCAAGAGAGATGTCATACAGGTTTGGCCCTGAGTGTGCTACTCTTCAACATCTTCATGACTTGGATGAAATGACAAAGAAAAGGCTGATTAAATTTGCCAGGAAAAAAAAAGTGGATGGAATCACTAACAATCTGAAAAATAGAAATAGTTTACAATCATTGCAACAACAGTTAGAAAATAGGGGGGGGGTGTATTTTATAGGGATAAATGTAAAGTTCTCCATTTAGGGGGAAAAGTAAAATACATTGTTAGAAAATGGTACTAGCTGGTTTAACGATAGTATGCATGACAAGGATTTGCAAATATGACTACTTCGTGAACATGGCTCTCCAGTTTAATTGCTAAAAAAAGCAAATGCAGTTTTATGCTGCAGCAACATAAGGAGAGTCTCCAAATCAAACTCCACTATGCCAATAATGATTAGTTGGACACATCCAGCGAACTGATGTATTCTGTTTTGGGCACTAGATTAAAGAAGATTCTCAACTGGCAAGAGATATCAGCAATAAGGATAATCAAAGACTATCTAACTAAGCCTACAGAGAGAATTTGAGGAGACTGCTTATGTCTTGCGAAAATACAACTGAGAGGCTGGAAATAAGTTTTCAAGTTCCCCAAAAATGTCATGCAATAGAATATCAAAACCTGTTTTCTGTTGTGACTCAGCAGTAGTCTTCTGTGAGTCTTTTCGGGATGCAAGTTTAACCATGCAGCTGGGGCTCGTTAGTGGGTCTTTGGGTGATAAAAGGACAGATGGTACCATGCCCTGGTTGCAGGAGTCAACGTTCATTCGTGCGTTCACCATTCATGGATTATCGGTTGTGGTTTATTTGAAAGACACTTGGAGAAGTGATTGGTTTTCTGTAACCCTGATTCAAGGATACACTTGGAGAAGTGCATTGCTTTGTAAGAGTTTTTGTTTGGTATTCTGTTATCTCGTTAGAGACTTTATTTATGTTTATTTTTGGGCTCGCAGCCAGTCTGAGCCGAGAACTGATAAAGTGAGTTCCTTTTAAGTTTGTTTGCCTGTCGTCTGTTAACGAGCAGAGAAGGGGGGACAGAACAGTTTTCTATCATTTTGAGCATAGGATTTAGGATTATGCATTTAAACTATATTCTAGAAGCAATCTACCTAACAGTGAAATCGGTCCAACAATGGAATTGTGTAGCAAGAAAATGAGTTCCTTTTCCTTTGTTATTGATAGTTGCAAAGTCATGTCCGACCATCACGACCCCATAGACAATGCTGTCCATGGGGTTTTCATGGCAAAGATACTGCAGTGGCTTGCCAGTTCCTTCTCCAGTGGATCATATTTTGTCATCCAGGGGTGGACGCCCCTCCCCTCTGCCGGGTTTCCCACTTTGAAAGAGCAGCTCTGCTTTTGAGGACGCTTTTCCCCCTGATCTGCCTTTCTGCTTCGGATCGTCTACCCCCCACCTCGATTGAAATGGTGCTAATTGCTGCAGGTTGGGGCTGGCTTGGTGAGGGGGGGTTGCATTCTTCCCAGGAGCACCTGGGCTGCCTCTGCGACCCCCATTTTCTCCCCAAGCTCCCTTTGGGGTCTCTGCAAACACCTGGGGAACTTCAGGGAGCCTGCTGGGGGCAGACCAGATTGGGGCCTTCAAGATGGGGGGGTTGTCCCTCTGCACACTGCCCCCCCTTTCCGTGGAACAGCTAGGGGGGGTGAAGGCCGGCACCCCCGACTCATCCTTCAGTGTCCACGTTTGGATGGCTGTCTTGGACCTATTCAGAGACCGGGGGGGGGGGCTTCCCAGCACTCAAGAGCCACATTGTTGCCGGTGGGCCTTTTTGCCCTCTACTATGACCTGTGTGTCTTGGGTGGCCCCCCACGGCGTAGCTCATAGCTTCATTGATCTATGCAAGTCCCTTCACCATGACAAGGCAGTAATCCATGAGGGGTGATCCTTTTCCTTTGGGGGTGTTCAAATGGAGACTGGACATTCATCACCTGGGGCAATTCATCACCTTGAACTGATGGCCTGAATGTCAGGTTTTCCAGATCTCTCTTCTCAAACTCATGGAGCCTTTCGCAGCCCTGACAATTGAGTTCAGGTATTAGGAAGGCAAAAAGGGAGCAGTTTATTTCGACCGTGAGCCAGGAACAACTTTAAAAATCGAATTATAATACTACACTATGCCTGAAAAAAAAAGAAAAGAAAATATAGGGCTGTAAACAGATGCCCAAAAGTTCTTACCACAAATATCTAATAAATGCCTGGGCAGATAGTTATTTAAAGCCCATCAGGTTTTGTGACCGAGCAATTTTACACTGGATTTGAAATAGTTACTATGTCCCAGCCTACCTCTTTTAGCCCCTCAAACTATCTTGGATTAAAGGCCAAATATTTTCTAGACCTCAAGTAAAGTGTGTGTGTTTGTGTGTGTGTGTGTGTATCTTTTCCACACCTGATTGTCAGCCCCAGGTGACAAGAAACCTTATTATTAAATCTCAAAAAAGTTTTGTCCCAGAGCATAAACCAAATCAGTATATTGTGAGGACCCACAACCTTTGTTTCTTTTTTTTTATCTGCAGTGCTTGATGGCATATTCATTTTTATTAATTGCACAGGGCTTTCAGTGTGTCTTCTCCATCTGACTTCCCTTGTCAAGGGAAGATCTAATTGGATTTTTAATCCTTAGCCACTCATGCAATGCACTTCATGGAGCTCTGAGACGAAAACTGAAAAGTTCTTTCGACTGCCTCATTATGCCGACACAATTTTCCCCCCCCTGTAACCTGAATCATTTGGAAAATAATGGAGCAATGGATAGATGTTGTGTGAAAACAATGTGCACCTTTCTTTAAACCCATTCCAATGCCCGAGCTTTGATGACGCTCTCAAATAATGGACTGCCATGGGCTATACATTCCCCTAATTTCTATGGCTCAATGCAGATCTTGTCTCTTCTGTTTGTTTCGGCTAATTGCTTCAGGTTCTAATAACTTAGTGATGATGTATGTTGAGCGCAGGGACCCCGGCCAACGAAAATATTATGTCACACCAAAATTGGGGTTAAAAAAAAATAAAACCTCACTGAAAAAGATTCTGATTGTGTCATTCAAAATGCCCTGGTCTCTTCAGCTGAATCTGGTAATTGAAAGGAGATCATTGGAGAAGATAACGGATGGTTAAGTTACACGGACAAATTTTCTCCTGAGCTGGAATGCTAAGGCTACATTCTGCTGCTGTCAGGGTATTGCTGCCCATAAGAAAATGGCCTGATATACTGTTTCTCCTTTTTTTTTCTAATCATGTGGCAGAACAGTATTTATTATTTAAAGGAATTTTTGGTTTTCTTTTTCGATAAACAGATCACCTGGGACGGCTTATAAAGGTATTAAACAATGAAATTGATCATTAAAGCACCTTTGAAGCACAGAAAAATCTGGACACAGCAGCCGTGTCACCCACACAAAGAGATACAATGAGCGAATCACCCCACCCCCGGCAATAAAAGAGACAAGTCCTTATTTAAAAAGTGAGGACTTCAACTGCCCATAGAACTGAAATAGCAATAGCACTTAGCTACTTAACTACTACTTCAGAGTGCTTTATAGCCCCGTCTAAGCAGTTTAACAGAGTCAGCATGTTGCCCCCGACAATCTGGGTCTTCATTTTACCAACCTCAGAAGGAAGGAAGGCTGACTCAACCTTGAATCAGTGAGACTCAAACTGCTTAACTGCTTTCTGCAGTCAGCAGATTTAATCTGCAATAGTATGTTCTAACCAACATATCATCACCTCTTTTAATAAGGGGATAAGGGGAATTATGGATTATCTGAATGAATGAATGAATGAATGAATGAATGAATGAATGAATGAACGAACGAACAAACGAACGAATGAATTATAATATTATTTTTGTGTTCCAAGACTGGAACTATCACAGATAAAGTTTGCCACTGAACTCAAGCATAAGACCAACTATATACCCAAAAGGAATGCATCCACATCACCACTACATCCAGGGGTGTTGGGATCAGTGGTGGGATTCAGCCAGTTTGCACCTATTCGGGGAGAACCGGTTGGTAGCTTTCTAAGCAGTCTGGAGAACCGGTTGTTGAAAGAAATCTCATTTTGTTTTTTTTTCCACTTTACAGGGCTAATCCTATAAGGAAGGCAGGAAGGAAACATCCTGGTGTTGTTTCTAGCCTAATCTTTATTGCCCTGCTTACAGAAACTGCCTCTCCAGTTAACCCTTATTACATTGTAACAGCTAAGGTGAAGCGCCCATCAATGTGAGCGATGGTGAGTTGGCCATGCCCACCCAGTCACATGACCACCAAGCCCCACCTACCCTGCTGATCATTAGGGCAGAGAACCGGTTGCTAAATTATTTGAATCCCACCACTGGTTGGGATGTATGTGTCAGGAAGTCAAAATGGTAGCCATGCACCTATCTCCCTGCCCTTTTAACAAGCCTCAATGCATATTGAGACAGCATTTCAGGCCTCTGATCAAAGTCGCCACCACAACCTTGTTGACTCCTCCCACAACTGACCTGAGAAAGTGGACTATCCAATAGTGCACAAAATCATAAGGAAGAGATGAAAAGAATTTGGTAACTGTATTGCCTTCACTAGACATAAAGGTTAATTACATAAATATAATTTTCCAAATGCAGTACTTTGACTGGAAGCAGGAGTGAAGTAAACCCAAATATAATCTCTGAAGAAATGCTTTTATCTACTGTTGAGACTATATCAGAACCTTCATGAACTGACCAATTTAATATTGATAGACAACAGAGGTGGGTTCCTACCAGTTCGCATCTATTCAGTAGAACCGGTTCGTCAAATCAAGCTAGATCAAGATCCTAGAGCAAACAGAAATTGTTGCTTTCCCTCATAATACAATTGCAAATGACGAAATGTTAATGTCTAAACCAGCCCACATATTTGTTTATGTTTATAACATATCATATTTTGATGAGTCTTACTTCTAGCTCAATTTAAAGTTTTTCACACAGCTGTCCTCAAAGGGAAATAAAGGAAAATCCCATATGAAACCCCATAATGCCCTGTGGGGTACCATGGAAACCTGTTCTGAGCCCCTCCTCCATCCAGTAACGAATGCCGAGACAAGCTTAACTGTAATGTACTTTAATAGCAAGACACCAAAACCTCGGTGGCTGAAAGCCAAGCAAACAAACAGATAAGGACCTTGGCAGCAACTCAGATAAACTCAGGCAGCAATAAACAGAGATAAGGCTTGGCAGCAATCCAGCCTGCCAAGCTCACAGTAATGTCCTCCGACATTCAATCCTGTGTTGACTTCTGCAAAGAGGGCCATGTGCACCAGTAGCTTTTTACTGTCTGGAGAGGAGCTAATGACCACCAGCTGAGTACAATCACCACCTGTAATTGCGTAATTGTTCCTGAAGCCTAGTAGCTCTTCGATGGCATGCATCCAGAAACAACTCATTACTGGCCTCCGGCTCACTCTCCCTTGTCTCCTCCCCACTGGTCCAAGACTGAGGTGCCTCTATTGTGGCCAACCAGACTCTCTGCGCCCTGCTTGGAGTCGGAACCCTGTCCAGGGTCCTCCACCTCCTCCAGAGCCGACTCAGAGGGCCCCTCGTTGTTGGAGTCTGGTGGCAGCTCCAACAGAAACCACAGCCCATCTTCTTCTGTATTGCCAGTTCTACAAGGGATATCAGCCACCACTTGATTACCCCTCTTTTATTTAAATTTCCAGGGTTCTGTGATAGCTTTTATTTCTACTATCAGCTAAACTATCAAGATAGATTTATTTCTCTAGAAGTAGTTGTTAACGATTGCAAATGGTTATTGATAGTTATTGCTGTTAGGGCACAGTTTTGTGTTATTTGTTTTATTGATTATAGTATTATTGGTCAATGACTGAAATAAAGTCCTGTCTCTCTGTCTGCTACATAAACATATTGATTAATTAGATTCATATATTCGGTATATATGTGTGTACTTTTTCCAAAAGTCTGGATTAGATTATGATTCATGGATTTTGAGTTATTGGTTTTTGTAGCAAATGAACAGATTTATATTTCATTTAATATTTTTACTACAAGATTCATCATCATCATCATCATCATCATCATCATCATCATCATCATCTTGCTTTATAACTTTGACATTCAAGCACTTAGCCATAATTTGTTATGTAATGGCTTTTTATATCTCTAGCATAGGTGCAGGTTTTTAACATGAGAAAGGTATTGGGCAAAATCCACCAGGAAGTCCTTGTGAATAAACTGGGTAAATCAATGGGAACTGCCCAAAATCTATGTTGTGCTTTGTGCAACCCCCCCTCTCCACTTTTCTTGAAGATTCTCATAACTCTTGCCTGAGGTTTATCCTGAAACAAAACATTATGTAGATAATATACCTCGTGTCACTTTCTCCTGTTTCACAACAGATAAATGGCATTTATTTTGTCCATTATTTTTATAACATTGTACTCAATATGTATTGCACAATGCTTAAGGACAAGTTGACGGTATAATATGCTATCAAAAGAAGATATAAAAAAGAAATACAGACTATGCACAAGAGCTTCAACTGTCTGTGCTCTTGGTTTCTTTCTTGATTTTATACTATAATTTAACCCATTCAGCAGATCTTACTTTTAATCTTTTGTTTCAGCTATGTTGAAGCATTCTGTTTCTCCTGGGAAAATGTGTGATTAATTATTTACAAGCAGCTATTATTTATTATTATTAATGCAAAGCATGGCTTATCATGCCTGATAAATAGACAAATTTAATCACTCTTTACATATATCTTCTGTATATACATATATCTTCTGTATATACATATATCTTCTGTAGGGGCACTCTGTGATGGGGAAAAAAGTTAGTTATATTTACTATTGTCACCAAATAGATAAACATATTGGATTTGCAGATTCCCCTGCCATCATTGTAGGTAAGGGAAGAAGTAGCAATTTGTTGACAGGATGAGCCCCATTAAGATAGTTAGCATGAAGGTTATGTTCAGGAGATACAGCCGTATCATATATTAAATCTATTAAATTTCAATGATTTTCTAATTTTGATTTGGTTTGGTTTTCCCTTTTCATTCTTCTGAAGCAGAAGAAATAATTTCACAAGTATAATTTCACAAACTACAATGAAAAATTGAACTGCAATTAAATAAGCACATGCATTAGGGAAAAGCCAAGAATAAAACTAGAAAATGTTCTATGTTGTTTCCTGAATTTATTATTATTATTATTATTATTATTATTATTATTATTATTATTATTATTATTATTGTACAATTGTATCACAGCGGCCAGTTGTTTCGCCGGATTTGGCATTGGTTACTAGTCGGGCCCCACCCAGGGGCCTAGGACGTCGTAACGTATTTTTGTAATATGCGTGCAGATCCAAGCAGTGCGGCTTTTTGCATTTGACTGATGGTGATTTTGTCAATTTTTAACTGTTTTAAATGTAATTCCAGTGCTTTTGGAATAGCACCCAGTGTGCCAATTACCACTGGAATTACCACTGCTGGTTTGTGCCATAGTCGTTGAATTTCGATTTTTAAGTCCTGGTATCTTGTGATTTTTTCATGTTCCTTCTCGGCGACCCTGCTATCACCTGGTATTGCGATGTCTATGATTGTGACCTTATTTTTCTCAACCAGTGTGATGTCTGGTGTATTATGCGCCAGTATTTTGTCGGTTTGTATACGGAAATCCCACAAGATCTTGACCATCTGATTTTCGGTGACTTTTTCAGGCTGATGTTCCCACCAGTTTGTTGCTGTTTTAATATTATAATTTTTGCACAAATTCCAATGGATCATTTGTGCTACTGAATTGTGCCGCAATTTATAATCAGTCTGCGTGATTTTTTTTACAGCAGCTGAGTATGTGATCAACAGTTTCATCAGCTTCTTTGCAAAGTCTGCATTTGGCATCATCAGAGGATTTTTCGATTTTGGCCTTAATGGCATTTGTGCGGATAGCTTGTTCTTGCGCAGCCAGGATTAGTGACTCTGTTTCTTTCTTTAATGTACCTGTTTTTAACCATAACCAAGTTTGTTCACTGTCCACTTTATCTTTTATTTTTTCCAGAAATTGACCATGCAGTGCTTTGTTCTGCCAAGTCTCCATTCTTGATTTTATCACATCTTTTCTGTATTCTTGTTTCGTCTGTTGGGCCTTCAGTAGATTTTTGTTCTTTACTTCGATTAATAGATGTTCTTGAGTGTCTTTTAAATAATCAGCCAGTGCATGTTTTTCTTCTTCAACTGTTTGCTTCACTTGTAATAATCCTCTGCCACCTGATTTTCGGGGCAGGTACAGTCTATCAGTATCACCACGTGGATGTAAACTGTAGTGCATTGTCATTAGTTTCCTGGTTTTTCGGTCCAAAAGGTCCAAATCAGCTTGTGTCCAGTTAACTATACCAGCTGTGTATCTTATAACTGGTATTGCCCAGGTATTTATGGCCTTGATTGTATTTCCACCATTCAATTTAGATTTCAAAATTTTCCTAACTCTGTTGGTGTACTCTCGCCTGACAATAGTTTTTACTTCTCCATGCTTGATGTTATCCAACTGCAGAATGCCTAAGTATTTGTAGGCTTCATTTTCTTTGCATTTAATTAATTGGCCATTGGGCATTTCAATTCCCTCACATGCAGTGATTTTGCCCCTTTTTATGGATACAGTGGCGCATTTTTCCATGCCAAACTGCATTGAAATATCGGTGCTGAATACTCGGACTGTGTTTGTCAATGATTGGATTTCTATTTCTGACTTTCCATAGAGTTTCAAATCATCCATATATAGTAAATGTGAAATTTTTTCAGCTTCTTTGGCTGTTTGGTAGCCTAATTTCATTTTTTTTAAGATTACTGATAGTGGGATCATTGCGATGATGAAGAGAAGAGGTGAAAGTGAATCACCCTGGAAAATTCCTCGCTTGATATTAACTATTCCGTAGATCTCATTCCCTACTGCCAACTCAGTTCTCCATTGTTTCATCGCCTTTTCAGTAAAGGATGTAATATTTTTGCTAATGCCAGTTGTTTCTAAGCATTTTATGATCCAACTATGTGGCAGTGAGTCAAATGCCTTTTTGTAATCAATCCAGACCATATTCAAGTTCGTTTTTCTGTTCTTACAATTTTCTAATATCATTTTATCAATTAGAAGCTGATCTTTGGTGCCCCTGCTCCTTCTTTTGTTGCCTTTTTGCTCTACTGGCAAGATGTTGTTTGTTTCCAAATAATCCATCATGTTATCTGCAATAATGCCTGTGAGTAATTTGAAGGTTGTTGGCAAGCATGTTATTGGTCTGTAGTTTTCAGGTGTTGTTCCTTTAGTTGCATCTTTCTGAATCAAGTATGTTTTTCCAGTTGTCAACCATTCATCAATTTGGCCCTTTTGTAAAATTTCATTCAGTTGCCTGGCCAATATTGCATGTAAACTGGTCAGATATTTGAGCCAGAAACCATGTAATTGGTCCTTTCCAGGTGATGTCCAATTCTTTACCTTTTTAACTCGATTTTTGACCATCTCAGTTGTTATTTCTAATACTTGCATTTGCTTGTTGCCAATGCTTTTCTCAAAGTCATGTATCCACTTTGCTTCCTTGTTGTAGTCCTTTGCATTTTCCCACAATTCTTTCCAGAATTCAACTGTGGCCTGTTTTTCTGGTTTTTCACTTTTGGTGTCACCATTTACATTAAGACTTTGATAAAAACGCCGTTGGTCTGATCGAAATTGCTGATTTTGTTTATATTGGATGATTCGTGCCTCATATCTTTCCATTTTTCTAGCTGTTGCTGTTATCTGCTGTTTTACAATCTCTACAGCTTCATTGATGTTTCTTGTATCCAATCTATATCGTCTGATTAGCCGATCTATGATTTTGTTGTTTTTAAGCCGTTGCTCATGCATGTTCTTTAAGTTACTAGCATCTGCCCTTAATTTTTTGATTTTTTGTTCTAAACGGATTTTCCACTTTGGCTTTGATGCTTTTTCTGTTGTGTGACTAGGTACTTTAATTTTAATGCCTAGTTCATTAGTGACTATTACAGCTGCGCTGTACATTAACTGGTTTGTTTCCAAGATGGATCCCGGTTCAATTGTTGAAAACACTGCATTAACCATTTTCATGATAGGGGCCAAAATTTTCTTAGGCACAGTTTTTAGTGATGGTAAACGTTGCCTTTCCTCATTAAGCAGAAAATGCTCCATGATCTTATCCTTCAATTCTTTTTGTTTTTGAGTTAGTTCATCAGTTGGTTCAGTGATAACTGGTTCTAGTGGTGGTGATATTATTTCCTCCCCGAGAGCTTCTTCTGGGAGTTCTACTATAATGTCTTTAGTTGTGTCTTGAATATCAGTTATTTCCGCTTGTGATATTGTTTTTTGGGTTTTGCAATTTGCCTGAATTTCCTCATGTTCAACTTCACTAAACACTTTATTCCGTATAATAAATCGCCTTTGATCTGCTAGTCGTTGTTCACTAACATTTGAATCTGGATATTGTTGTTTCCATAATTCATACATTCGCTTTAAATATCCTCTTTTTTCTGGCTCTGAGTTGTAGTAACAGGCCATTATGGCACGGTTTTCATCTGCACTATATTTTTGTCGTTTTGTTGGCTGGTCCACTTGTAGCCCACTTGTCGACGGATGTCCAGGGACCCCAACATCCGCCGCGGCCCTTGTTAACCCGTGCGACGACCGATGCGGTATGGAATTCTTATTTGTTTTTTTCACCATATTGTATGGGTTGGCGGGGGTTTTTTTACGGGACCAGATGCCAACCTGACCCCAACCCTCCTCCTTTCTCATCCGGGCTTGGGACCGGCAACGGCGGAGTTATTATTATTATTATTATTATTATTATTATTATTATTATTATTATTTATTAGATTTATAGGCCGCCCAATCCCGAAGGACTCCAGGCGGCTTACAAAGAGAAGAAAAGAGAAAAGAACAGGTTTAATCATTTTAAAAGTATTTTACCTTCTTTTAAGCTATTTCAAAGGATTTTACTCCTAGAATAAAGACAACAAAAATAAATGTTTTGAATCTTTCTTTTTAAATTTGTAGTGACAAACCTTCTTGCAGAATACACCAAGTAAAACAATTCCCCTGGGGGGGGGGTTAATATTTTGCTGGTGGTAGTTTGCCTTTAATATTTGTTTTCTGACCCCTTAGAGAATCTGAGGGGCAGGTGAATGATAAAAGGTTGACAGAGAATGGAATTTTGATAGCTTGTTAAAGTGAAGAGTTAGCTTTCATTTTGTTTATACTGTACAACCAGGGTAATCCTATTTTAGGCCTTAAACAATAATTTTTATATAGCTGCTTTTATATGGCACAATTTTTCAACAGTCAGAATCAATAAGGCCAGGGATTCATGGGAAAGATTCACAGTCCCCATACATTCATTATTCCGATAGACTGTCCATTTCTTTACTAAAGCAATCAGTTCCTTCCATTTGGTCCTCTATGTGCATATTTAAAAAGTATTACTTGAACATATTATTTTATATGTTATCTAAAATAACCTACTACTAGATAAAGTAGAAGAAAGTGGGTTGGACAGCATCATCACCAGATGGATTCGTAACTGGCTGACCAGCCGCACTCAACGTGTAGTCCTCAATGGAACTGCATCTACATGGAGGGAAGTATGCAGTGGAGCACCCCAAGGCTGTTTTAGACCCAGTACTCTTCAACATCTTCCTCAATGATTTGGATGAGGGAATAAATGGGGAACTCATCAAATTTGCAGATGACACCAAGCTGGCAGGAATAGCCAACACTCCAGAAGACAGGCTTAAGATACAGAAGGATCTTGACAAACTTGAACACTGGGCACTATCTAATAAAATGAAATTCAATGGTGAAAAGAGCAAGGTTCTACATTTAGGCAAGAAAAACGAAATGCACAGGAACAGTATAGGTGGTACCTTGCTCAATAGTAGTAACTATGAGAGGGATCTTGGAGTCCTAGTGGAAAACCATTTACTGTAAATATGAGCCAACAGAGTGCAGCAGCTACCAAAAAAGCCAACACAATTCTAGGTTACAAAAATAGAGGGATAGAATCACGTGAAGTGTTAATACCTCTTTATAATGCCTTAGTAAGGCCACACTTGGAATACTATATTCAGTTTTGGTCGCCATGATGTAGAAAAGATGTGGAGACTCTAGAAAGAGTGCAGAGAAGAGCAACAAAGATGATTAGGGGACTGGAGACTAAAACATATGAAGAATGGTTGCAGGAACTGGGTATGTCTAGTTTAATGAAAATAAGGACTAAGGGAGACATGATAGCAGTGTTCCAATATCTCAGGGATTTCCACAAAGAAGAGGGAGTCAAACTATTCTCCAAGGCACCTGAGGGTAGAACAAGAAGCAATGCGTGGAAACTAATCAAGGAGAGAATCAACTTAGAACTGAGGAAACAGTTAGAACAATTAAGGAAGAGAGAGAAAGAGAAGGAGAGAGGGTAGGAAGGAGAAGAAAGAGGGTAGGAGTAGGGGAGAGGTAAGGGAAGGAAGAAGGGGAAGGAGAGGAGGAAGGAAGGAAGTAGAGAAGGAAGGGAGGGAGAAAAGAAAAGAAAGAGAAAATAAGATGGTGTCACAGCAGGTGCTAGGGATGGTAAACAAAGCAATCCAAACTATACCTTATAACCTTTTAAATGGAATAATAATAGTATAAGAATGGCAAACAAAAAGAATAACTATGTGAATGTATACCTATAACTGTATGTAAGAGAATAAATGACAGTAAAAATATAAAGCACAATATAGGTAAATAATATTTGGTTATAAATAGCTAAGTATAAATAAATAAAGAATTGTACATAATAATAGATAACGAATAAGGAGATTACGAACGCAAGATAGAAATGTATAGAAGGGAAAACACTAACTGCAAAGAAACTGATACAGAACTGCTGTATGATATACGATGGAACTTATTGTTCCTATGTTGTTTTAAGTCATGTGTCTGTTTCTGTTGATGTGTTTATGTGTTTAAAATAAAAATTTATAAAAAGAAAAAATAAATAAAAAAGAACAATTAATCAGTGGAACAGCTTGCCTCCAGAATTTGTGAATGCCCAACACTGGAAGTTTTAAAGAAGATGTTGGATAGCCATTTGTCTGGAACGGTATAGCGTTTCCTGCCTAGACAGGGGTTGGACTAGAAGACCTCCAAGGTCCCTTCCAACTCTGCTATTGTATTGTATTGTATTGTATTGTTATCTACATGTTGCTGAATTACCAAAGAATGGCTGGACAGCTGTTTTATCTCTATGTAAAGCTCAGGACAAACTTGTAGATAATGGAGGAACCCAAAATTTAGAAACAAAATAAGCACTGATGGATAATGATCACAAAATGGTCAAAAGAGGAATGTAAAAGGAAATGCTTCCCAGGTCCATATGTAGAAGAAAGTATTCAATGGCATGTATGTAGCTCTTCTGGGTCTTCTTGTGTACAAAGACACATACAAGAGTTGCACAAACAGGAGAACCACTTGACTTAAAAGCAAAGCTGAAAAAGAGCCAGGTTATGTTTAATAAATTCATAAGAATATTTGGAGAAGAACTAGACGTAGGGGACCACTACATATACCTTGGCCAACGGATCTCAATGGAAGGTGATACAATAAAGGAAATTGAACGGCGTGTTAAATGTGGTTGGCAGGCATTCGGCAAGCTAAGCATAATTTCAAGAACAACCTCCCCCTATGCCTGAAGAGAAATTTTTCAATCAGCGTGTGCTACAGTAGCACATTTCTCTAGCCCCATTACCATAATGGCTGTGAAAATATCTTTCTATGATCAGGGATACTGATACTTATTATATTTGTGATTGCCCAATTCATATGTTCCATTTGCTTTGATGAGCACGTTCCTGGGGAAGATCAGAACTAAATCACCAAAAATAAACAAAAACCAGCTGTGTGTGACTGAAAATCCTGCAGCCTCTCTAGCAATTATGCATAAAAATTCATAACATTGCCTTATTTTTAATGGTAAGGCATTAAAAAAAAGGGGGCCTTACTTGGCCACTAAAAGGCAGAATAGGATACGACATTATTTTAGTTTTTGCTTTGCATAATCCCTGAACTACAATGAAACAGCAGGCAAGAGATCAGAAGGTGATTAATAAGAGTCACAGTGGTGGTGGTGGGGAACATCAGGAAATAGTTGTCATGTAAGTCTTCTCTCGTTAGTCTTATTTCCCTATTTTCTATGGAGTTGGTGCTTAAGTGGCATTTGCTAAAATAATCTTTTTGATGTTACACAGAGCTTCTTTGGAAAATCTCCTGTCTTTTTCTCCTCTAATAGTGAATGCTAAAATAAGAATAGGCCAATAAAGCATGACCTAACTTTAATTACTTTCATTTATGAAGTGTGATTATGAGAAGTCAGACAGAATTCCTAAAAAGGAAAGTTCCACTGATTAATCAGCCTTTGATCTGAAACCCAAAAGCTGCTGAAGTCTCCTCTGACTCAGACGCCTCTTCTCCTTTGTGGCAAGGGATTGGCAATCTGCATATGCTCTAAAAGTTTCTTTTTACAGCTGCTCTGTCATTATGCCATTGAATAATTACTAGAGGGAAAGATGATGGGATCCAGCCTTCGTTGTGCCTACCGTACACTCACTGAAATCAATGGGACTTAGAATAGCCATACCTAATTCTATGTCCCATTGATTTCATTGGGTCCTGGTTCTGATTAATATGTGATCTTATGTAATAATATGCATGGTATACTTAATTATAATTAGAGAAGCAAATAAAAGGATTCAATAATCCTGTATCCCAAAATAATTTTAATGGCTCAACTAATCTTATATCAACTGGAAGTAATATCATATTCAACTCTATGGGGTGGTACTCATTTCTATTTCTTAGCTGAAGGAGCCAGCATTGTCCAAAGACATTTCTGTGATCATGTGACCAGCATGACTATATTACAAGATGCATGGAACACTGTTTGTTACCTTCCCACCCAAGTGGTATCTGTTTATCTACTTGCATTTGCATGCTTTTGAATTGCTAGCAATAGCAATAGCAATAGCAGTTAGACTTATATACCGCTTCATAGGGCTTTCAGCCCTCTCTAAGTGGTTTACAGTGTCAGCATATTGCCCCCAACAACAATCCGGGTCCTCATTTTACCCACCTCGGAAGAATGGAAGGCTGAGTCAACCCTGAGATTTGAACAGCCGAACTGCAGAACTGCAGTCAGCTGAAGTAGCCTGCAGTGCTGCATTTAACCACTGCGCCACCTCGGCTCTCTAGGTGGGTAGAAGCTGGGACAAGTAACGGGAGCTCACCCCCTCATGTAGCACTTGGATCTTGAACCCGGGCTGTCAGTTTTCCAGCTGATAAATTCAGACCACTGAGCTATCATGCCCCCAATCTATATATCTATATATCTATATATCTATATGTCTATATGTCTATATGTATATATGTATATATGTATATATGTATATATGTATATATGTATATATGTATATATGTATATATGTATATGTATATATGTATATATGTATATATCTATCTCTATCTCTATCTCTCTATCTCTCTCTCTCTCTCTCTCTCTCTCTCTATATATATATATATATATATATGTGTGTGTGTGTGTGTGTGTGTGTGTGTGTGTGTGTGTGTATATTTGTATGTATGTATGTATGTATGTATGTATGTATGTATGTATAGATAGATAGATAGATAGATAGATAGATAGATAGATAGATATAGAGATAGAGATAGAGAGAGAGAGAGAGATAGAGAGAGAGAGAGAGAGAGAGAGAGATAGTTGATATGGATATAGATATAGATATAGATATAGATATAGATATAGATATAGATATAGATAGATATAGATATAGATATAGATATAGATATAGATATAGATATAGATATAGATATAGATATAGATATAGATATAGATATAGATATAGATATAGATATAGATATAGATATAGATATAGATATAGATACAGATATAGATATAGATATAGATATATAGATTTATATTATATTAAAAGTAAATATATTCTTGAACTAAGCTCAAGTCCTGGTGACAATATGGACCTGTCCATATCATTTCCTTACAACAAGAGACAAGTGTTTGGCCATTGTCTCTCCCAGAATATTTTTTTAGCCTAATCTGCACCTGTGGGATTTCCTCCTAGTCTCCCATCCAAATGCCAACCTTATTTAGCTGTGGAGGATGAACCAATGTTAGCCAAGTGCTGCCATCTGCTGTGGTTCTCTATAGTGAATTAGGTTCTTTATATAATGCCTATGTTTCCAAAATTTGGATTATAATATATAACAATGTAATACATTACTTTAAGTCATATATATGTATACCACAACATTTTATCTATAAAAACAATGCAAACAAAATTAAAACAAAATATATTATTATGGGAAGAGCAAAGAAATGTAGACTGACGAGCTACAAGTATGATCTCTCCACTTTTTGTTCTAAAGATGTGCCTTATCACACCTGTAAATTGGTGAAGACACTTTTAACAAACTATGAATAGAATAACAAAAATTGGAGTAATTATTCCACTAATTTCCGGTTGTAATTATAAAACACAATCTTTAGTTCCTCTGTTGTTATATTTCTATAATATTTTAGTTATGCGTTTTTTTAAAAACATGCTAACAATTTAAATTTCCAAAAGTATCTGTAAGGAGAAGGGGAAAGGGAAGGTGATACATGCAGTCACATGATTAATTCCCCTTCCTCTCTTTCTATGGCTGATCCTTGTACAGATGCAGAGAGTAAAGAGAATGGCCTTGGTGGAAAGAGGAGAAAGCCATTAACAAAGCAATAGGAAGGAAATGTTGCTTAAGCCCAAATATGAAGAAGAAATGCATAAATATCTCAAAATGACACCCCTTAATTCACATGCGTATAAAAAAGGGAGGAGGGAAAGCATAACCAGGCTGGAAATATTCTGATACTATAGACAAGCTTAATAAAAGTAGTTTTAATTTGTTGATGTGATGATTTCTAGATTTGATCTAATCCTGGGTTAACAACTGAGAGATTCTTTAGTATCATCAGTTGTTGTCACTTATACTATATTCAGAGTCAGAATGATGTAGGCGTTCCAAATACCATGTAAAATTAAATCAGAGTCGAAGCCAAAACTATGCTTAAAGTTCCAATTTAATAAAGCAGGCATGTTGGCATAGTGCTATGGGATTCTGACTCTGGAAGTTACATCAGAATCCCACCCAGTTAAAAGTTCATGATCTTGCCCCCACACCCACAGTCCATCACGTGGTCCAATCTTCTTCTTCCACGCTGGCATCCACACCCAGCTGCTTCCGGTCAGGTGCAAAGGTTTGGGAGACAAAAGATGACCTTGAGCTTCTAGGAAGGAATTTTTTATTTTGAAAACAACACATTCTACCCTTTGCTAAATCCCCCCCTTAATAAGAGTGTGGCAGGCCAAAGATTCTTAAAGGAACCACTGCAGGCCTGACAGTAGTTTTAATTTGTTGATGTGATGCTTTCTAGATTTGATCTAATCCTGGGTTGACAGCTGAGAGATTCTTTAGTATCATCAGTTGTTGTCACTTATACTATATTCAGAGTACAAAATAGTACCAAATGGGTGTATTATGAGTCATAACAGCCAAAACAGAACAGAAATGTAAAACATCAGTTCAATATAATGTTGCAAATTGCTCCATGTCATTAAGCCATAAATGGCTTAAGACAATCAACTCAGAGCTCTACTGATGCAGAAGTAATAAAGTACTCATTCATCATTTTATAAACTCATGAACATGGAAATTATTATCAATGCTCAGTCTCATCACCAACACATTTGTGTAAAGACACTCATCTGATTTGTCCAACTATTTTGTCTTGCTAGTCTTTCTCAAGATGCTGGAAATGAAGAATGTAGTTTCTTATAATAATTGTTGTATTGTTTAAATGATAAAATGATTCACAGTTCCATAACTACCCTTTAAAGACGTGAAGAGGTTGAAACAGTCCATTTTCTTAAATAAATAAATGATGCAATCTAACTCATGAAGAAAACAGATAAAGGGCCAAAGGCTTAATTTCTCTGCTGAATGAAATACAGCCAAATCATAAAATGTCACAAAAATGGAATTCCATTTCAAAAAGAAACTAGGAAGGCATGATATTGAGGTAGCAGGCTGAACCAAAATAGACCTCAAGCCTGAACCAAACTAGGGTTTTATGATATTAGGCTTTAACTGTTCATATATAGAAATTGCAAAGGTTTGCTTTTAGGACATGGTGCGGTTAGACACGGGTTAGAAGCACATGAAAACTGCTGAAGCAAAGTCTCTATTATAATGACTATATTACAAGATGCATGACAAGAGTGTCAAAGACACTTGTTGTACAAGACTTTACACAAATCATCAAACATGTCAATATGTAGGCTACATACTTAGAAAAGGCATGTGCCATTACAATGCACAAAAGGGGGTTGATATTAGGGTAATACCAGGACTACCACTGGATTGTGGGCCTCCTTTGTTTTGGGGATGGGTATCAGTCACTGATATACAACAATTGAGACCAAGCTGGGAAGGGACATCCATCATCCGCCCAACCCTGTGAAGGGGAGGCACTATGAAGGGGAGGACTACCAAAGGTGGTAGGTATCAAACTACTAGAGGAATACCAAAGCAAGCTTCACATGCTATTCCACACTTTGGGATCACTCGAAGCATAGCTGTTGAGCCTAGGAAACTTACGTTTGCTCCAAAGGAAGACTGTACCCCTTGTATTTACCACAGCTAGAATGGGTGTACAAGTCATAAACACTGGTTTATCACACCCAAATGCCCAAAGACAGCAAATGCCTACATACCAACTGTATACATAACAAGACCATGTATAGTCTGTGTGTGATTGGAGAGAAATCAACTCGTTACGACCCCAATACACCTGTATGCCTTAATGTGACCTTGTGGACTGGCAACAATATAAACTCAGACTGAATTGAGTGACGTACATCTAGTCCTAGCAATAGAAAGTAGCTTTTCACGGTGTCAAAGCCATCTGCATGTCTATGTGAGAAACATGTGGTCTACATGTCGTCCAGAATGCAGCCGCGCGAGCAATTGTGGGTGCACTTCGGTACACCCACGTTACACCTATCCTCCGCAAGCTGCACTGGTTACCGATCAGTCTCCGGATACGCTTCAAGGTGCTAGTCGTAACTTATAAAGCCCTTCATGGTATTGGATCTGGGTACTTGAGAGACCGCCTGCTGCCAATTACCTCCCACAGACCCATTAGATCTCACAGGGTTGGCCTCCTCCGGGTGCCATCTACCAGCCAATGCCATCTGGCTATTACCCCGGGGAGGGCCTTCTCTGTGGCAGTTCCGGCCCTCTGGAATGAACTCCCCGCAGGGATTTGGACCCTCACCTCTCTCCAGGCCTTTCGAAAAGCCGTCAAAACCTGGCTTTGCCGGCAGGCCTGGGGGTGATGAGTTCCCTTCCCTCTCGACATGTATGGTTGTGCGACTGTTGCCTATTTTTATTATTTGTATTTCGTTTTTATGTTCCCCTTTTCTCCCGTTTGAATTGTTCGCCGCCCTGAGTCCTCCCAGAGAAGGGCGGCATACAAATAATAAAATTCTATTCTATTCTATTCTACACAAATCACCTATAAAAAAATAAAGTGAGTATTTAAGTTTTATTTTTTCACTTTATTTTTTTTGTCCTGGTCATGAGTCAATTCACAAGGAGCAAGCAGGACCTTGGACAGCTCCAAACAAAAACCTCTCAGGGTGAACTCTGGTGCTTAACTGAGATCTTGCATTACGGGCTGCACTAAGCTCAGCTGAAGCTCGGATGTTAACATGGATGATTTACAACAGATGTTCACTGATCCAAGATGGGATGAACAAATATCAAAGTGTTGGGTTTTTTTTGCTGATTCTGGGAGATCACAAAACCTGGCTCCACTTTTACTGGTTAATAGGAAAATGCAATGACAGCAATGTTAATGTGGAAGAATAGAATTCAATGGCCAACAGGTTGCTTTTAAAATCAGGATGATACTTTTGGCCAGGTTACCATTAGCACTGCAGGCTACTTCAGCTGACTGCAGTTCTGCAGTTTGGCTGTTCAAATCTCACCGGCTCAAGGTTGACTCAGCCTTCCATCCTTCCGAGGTGGGTGAAATGAGGACCCAGACTGTGGGGGCAATAATGCTGACTCTGTAAACCGCTTAGAGAGGGCTGAAAGCCCTATGAAGCGGTATATAAGTCTAACTGCTATTGCTATTGCTATTGCTATTGCTATTGCTATTGCTATTGCTATTGCTATTGCTATTGCTATTGCTCCAATCACACCCTGTGTGTTTATATGTAGGGTCTTGGTGGTTAAGAAAAATCCTTACTTTTCCCGTTTATTCCGTCTCATTGTCTTTCATATTCTTATTTTCAGCTTGTAGTTGTTGTTTTTTTTGACACAATCAGGAATTGTGCTAACCTGCATAATATTCAGCAGCATTATCATTCTTTGCAAACATTCCTTCCCATTTAACATCCTGTCCTTTTCACCTGTCTGCTTGACATCTGTTCCCCACTATAAGATTTACTAACACTGCAAATTTCATTGCATTCTTGCCTAAACAAAGTTAGCTCATCTGACTACCTAATTGACATTCATTCCCCATTATAGTTCAGCCTTCTGGATCTTGGGTCCCTTCCTGTTTGTCTTGGTTGACTTAAATGCCTAGACTGCTACTCCAAGGGAGCAGCTCAGAATCTTTGCAAAGGGCTAGGTCTTCAGCCTAAAGACCCCAAAACAATGCAGAAGAATAAATATGCATTCCATGACTACACTTGTTTATTTTTGCTACTAGTGTCAATATAAGACTGATTTCTCTAATGTTGTTCAGTGCCAGACATATAACCTTATTACTTTGAATATTTTATCATTCTTTCTCATACATTAGTCATTTTCTTACACACCAAATTAAAATATATCATGATAAGGAAGAAAATCATTATGTAAAACCTCCCACTCTGCTGGAAGAAGAAAAGAGCAAACAAATTCTAAGTTTGTAAAAAAGCCATTTTTAAAGTAGGTTACATTTCAACTAGACAGGAATTTCTATAGTGAGGAATTAGAGTTTTATTACAGTAGAACTTAGATGAGGAATCCACAAGGTTGGAGCCAACTTGAAAAAGACCCTTCTTTTAATAAGCACCCTTGCATGTTAGCCTTTGAGAAGAATACATAGGGTAAAGCAGTGGTGAAATCTTTTTTTCCCTACCAGTTCTGTGGGTGTGGCTTGGTGGAGGGCATGTGACTGGGTGGGCATGGCTATGTAGTCATGTGACTGGGGGAGGTCAAAAGACAGAAACTCACTTTAAAAAAGGTCTTGCTGGAGCAGGGGATTGGGCTAGATGACCTCTATGTCACTTCCAGCCCTGGATTGCTGTGCTCTTTCAAGGTATCTTCTGAAGCTTCATCTAGTGCCAGGTTTGTGGTCCTTCCTCCCACTCCTTTCTTTCTTTCTTTCACAGCAACCCCCCCCCTCCTCTATTTTTGGCCTAGCAGGCCTCAGGGAAGCTTCTTAGGAGCAAAAACAGACCCCAAATAAAGTTTAAAAAGTTCCTACCATCACGCAGCACAGCTGATCGTTGGGATTCACCAACAAATGTGCGCTCAACAAAAGCGTGCCGACAAAATCACAGTGAGAAAACCATGAGTTCAAAATAGCGACGACGAATCAGCGCAGAAGCGCGCTGACAACAGCACGCCAACAGAAGCACACTCTAAACCTAACCCTGAACCTAACCCTAACCCTAACCCTAACCCTAAACCTAACCCTAAATCTAACCCTTACCCTAACCCTTACCCTTACCGTAATCCTTACTTTAAACCTAATTGCGCTTCTGTCGGAGCTCTTTTGTCGGCGCTCTTTTGTTGGTGCGCCTTTGTGGGCACGCTGTCGACGTCACAGTTTTATCACCGCGGTTTTGATGGTGCGCTGTTGTCGGGCACACATTTGTCGGGTCACAGATCGTCGGAACTATTTTTTATTTTGTTAAGCATTTTTTTACTATCGGTTCAGGCAAATGGTAGAATTTTTTACTACCAGATTGAACCAGTAGCATTTCACCCCTGGGGTAAATAAACCTCAGATATTGTATGTTTGGAATGTTTGGAATGTTTGGAATGTTTATTTAATTTGTATGCCGCCCCATTCCCAAGGGACTTGGGGCGGCTAACAACCAAAGGTGGGAAGGGGGTACAAATAGGACAAAGTAAAAAACAACAACAATCACAACCTTTCAAGTGGGGCTGGAAATCCATCAGCCCCAGGCCTGCTGGAATAACCAGGTCTTCGTGGCTTTACGGAAAGCCTGGAGGGTGGTGAGGGTCCGGATCTCCATGGGGAGATAGTTCCAGAGGGCCGGAGCAGCCACAGAAAAGGCCCTCCCCCAGGGGTTTGCCAGTCGGCACTGGCTGGCAGATGGAATTCGGAGGAGGCCTAATCTGTGGGATCTAATCGGTCTTAGGGAGGTGAATGGAATACACAAGGAAACACATATGGAAACAAATAATCCATTTCAAAGAAAAGCTCTCTAAACCTTAAACTGTTTCATCAATCCATGTAACTGATTGTAACAGGAATCTGTCACTTGAATGACTAGATGGGTTGAGAAACTTCCAATGGCCAATTTTGTTGTGCAAATGAACCATCACAGATAAAATGCTTCATGTTATCCGGTATTTTCTCTGTCATCATACTTCATTAAAATTAGTTCATCCATTCATTACTCAACCAACATATTGCATAATCAAATGGTTTTTTTTATTTAAAAAAGGGACATTTTTAGAAGTATTTAACCTCCAAATGCCAATATTTAGGAAAAGCAAGAAAAGCCCGTTATCCTCATGGCATTGTGGGATGGTTTCTATAATGCTTTTGGCTGGCAGCAGTGAGAAACAGGTTGCTGGATTGGAGGTAGGGAGACTTTTAATCCCATCCAGCAGAGTTATAATTAAATAATTAAACTAAACTAAATTATTACATTTAAATAATTAAATAATGTGCCTCTAAGTGTAAATCAGAAATGCTATTGTCTCTTTGCGGGTATTTGAATCTTTCCAATGTTATTACATATTTTAAAATACATTTGTTTCTCTATCTACTTTTCTACTTTTGTCTTTTAAGGTGATCTGGGAAAGTGTCTTTTAATGGGGTTTTTTTCTTTTGTCATCTGAAGAGGGGCAGTTATGGAAAATAAAAGCAGGATTAAATCCAGCTGTCTGAAACAACTGGGAAATCTAAGTTGGAAAAAAATATAAATAGATATATTGTAACCAAAGTCAGGCCACAGAGCAGTTGATTCTTGCATCATCCAAAGTAGGCCTGATGACTGCTCTCATGTCAGAGAAGGACATCTTGGCAGTATTTATGAAGACTTTTGCCCCGTGCATTATTTTATACCAAGAAGTCCAATGACATTTGGATTTCAGAATGGAACTGAACCTAAATCTCTCTCCTCCAAGCACATTATACTATCTGAAGTGGCAATCCAGTATCAAATAAGTTTATGATTGATACTGCAAACATTTCCATTAGCTTCCATACTTCCGTGTTTATGTTTCCTTCCATATGATGATGGAAAATACGGATTACGGTTGAGTAAGATTAGCCATTCTTTAATGCTAAAGTTACAATTGGGTTACAATGAGAAAAAGTCAACTGCTATCTTCTCTTTTCACATTGAAGGTATTCTCTTCCATGGTGGCATGACCTTTTGCCAGCAAAGGAGAAAATGCTGAGTCCCATCCAATGAGCAATTGATGAGAAAGTAGAATCTTCCGTTCTGCCAATTACTGATAGTAATTGCTATGTAATGAAGTTAATGTTTTGTAGAATTTATAACCTGATATTAATGAGGGCTCTGTTCTATCCTTTGCCTTTCTAGTTCATTTTCTACTGGCTTTTTCACAACAAAAGAAACAGGACAATATGTGAAGGCTCATTAATTCTATTTCATTTTGATTCCCCATCCCCTTCTCCCCATCTCTCCAAAGAGCCCCCCCTCCTATTCCAGTTCTCCTAGAGGTTAAACAAGAGCTATGTCATCAAATCTTTCCATAAACTCTGGTTCACGTGAGGGTGAAAAGTTGGCTCTACAGAGAATCTACCGCTAGAAAAATACCCTCCTTTCAGCTTCAATTCAGGCTACTTTAATAGCTGGGCTATTTTATGGCTTTTTTTGATCACCAATTACACCACCCAGAACAATAGGCCCAGACCTTAAAGAAGCAGGCCTCAAATTTGCCAATGTGTTTCGTAGCAACACTTTCTTTGAAAGTAAGAATAGCCTCATTACAAGGATGAAGATGGATCAGGCCTTTAGCAGAGCTCTTAACTTCAGGACAATATGTTAACCTAAGGACTCCCATTCCCCCCCACCCTCCCACCAATTCTTACTGTATTATGCTGACCCTCAACTGCCCTTTTAACACTGGGTCTGACCTTTGCCTTCTAATAGGAAAGCACTCTGACTCCCACTATCTTTAATGTCTTAGAAGGGTTGGGAAAAGTTTTTTTTTCCAGCCTTGATGACAATGGGATGCAGAAAAAAACAGAAAGCAGCAACATGACAAACTGAAGAACTCCAGAGTAAGGAAAAAGCATTTCCTTGTCGATCTGTTAGTCTCTAAATGAATGGAAATGTATAACTGAAAAGACCGCCACGTTTCTCTTCTCACTTAGGAAATATTAACTAGACAAAAAAGCTAATCATCTAGGAAGTGAGAGAAAAATGCACTAGCTGAATAGTTCTTTCCCCGCCACCAATAGACGATGCAAATGCCTATTTTGAAAAAGCAGCTGAAGTGTGTGTGTATGTGTGTGTGTGTTGTTTCTTAATTTCCCTTTGTGGATTCTCAAGATAAATTTTCATACTCCAACGTGTATTTCTTTATTCAGAGGAATCTGAGTGATACCTCCATAATGATAAAAAATAATATATTTGCATGAGAATTTCACATTTTGATTCTCATTACTGACTAAAGTTGACTAAAAATGAATGTGGTGGTAAAATCATAGTAGATTTTTCTGGTATCTTCCTTTTTTCCCCTTTCCATTTTTATAATACTGTGGTGAATCTCCTATCTGATCTTTCTAGCTCAGATACAATAGTGGCCATAATGCAAGTTTCTATTGGCAGAAGTCATACTGTATATTCTATGTTATAAGGAAAGCTTTCTCCTTCTCTTCCCTCCTATGAGCTACAGTATATCTAATGAGATAGATCTAGAACATTTTTTTTTCAAAGAAGTGGTTGCAATAACAAGGGAAATCTCTTCTGTTGCCAATTAAATTGATATTATATGCTTGTCTTGGTGTCAATGTGGAAACTGTACAGGATAATTTTGCATACCAGAATTCACCAAACTCTACAATGAGCCGACTTCATATGCAACATATTCTATTTCTATTTTAGTTTATTTTGAACAAAAATCATCAATCTTATCTTCATCTTGAGAAGCTGGCCATAGCATTGTAAAAGACTTGACTTAATTGTCATAATTTTCCATTTTATAAAATTAAGTCGTTTTGATGTATTTATAGATTTTTGCATCAAAATCAGTGACATAATTAATTTGCAAATTTACAGCACTGGACAATTCCAACATTGGCAAAATCTGAATTTACATTTCCTTTAAAAATCCTTGTTTGTGCCACCTCCTGAAATGAGATATCCTTTCAAAACAACATACTGAGGGACACCAGCTATCAAAGCCTATCAAATAAGAAAAGCTGAAAACATATTAGAAGACTGTTTCTATTTTCCCACCACCCATACATTCACTGGAAACTCACCTACATGTACTTGACATGGTTTTGAATTATATGATGAGACTACCGAGATGAATAAGGCTACAATGCATGGATCTCCAAACTATTGCCCGCTGTGTTCCAATGCTCATCTTTTAATGTCCAAGTCTTCCTCATGTTGCTATTGTTGGGTTACTGAAAAGCATGAAGTGGCAAAAGGCTAGCTATCTGGAATTTGTCATCCAAATGAAATGATTTGATAACAGGGTTTAATTTTCAAAACTCGTGTTCATTTTTTTATTTTGTACTGTAGAGATCACAACAGGTTTAATGATTGATAGTATTAATCACCATTTCAATAAGAATAAAATATTTTTTTCACAAGCAATGATTAACTGAAGCATCAAACCAGACATTTAATCTTAGATAATATTTACTGATACCTGAACAAGGCCCTCACAAGTAATCTTAACACTCCAGTTTGTGCCTGGAAACATCATCTCCATCTTCTTAAATTCCATGTGAAATAAGATACTAAATTAAATAAACTATAGGTTTAGATAATATTATGAAATTAACAGAATGTTCTTTATAGCAATAGCAATAGCAATAGCAGTTCGTCTTATATACCGCTTCATAGGGCTTTCAGCCCTCTCTAAGCGGTTTACACAGTCAGCATATTGCCCCCACAGTCTGGGTCCTCATTTCACCCACCTCGGAAGGATGGAAGGCTGAGTCAACCCTGAGCCGGTGAGATTTGAACCGCCGAGCTGCAGATAGCAGTCAGCTGAAGTGGCCTGCAGTACTGCACTCTAACCACTGCGCCACCTCGGCTCTCATATAATATGAAATCCTTCAGTACGGCTAAAAACCTGATACTGTCATAAAGTGATTTTTAAGAATTGTCTGTATCTGATTATTAACATGCATTTTTCTTCTCTTAACTGCAGTTCTACTGTATATTACCATAGCTTTTTCATTACTGCCCAAACCATTTGACCATCTAGATCAGGGGTGTCAAACTCAATTTCATTGAGGGCCACATCGAGGTTGTGTTTGACCTCAGGTGGTCGGCGTGAGTGTGGCCAGGGTGCAGTGGTGGGTTTCAATTTTTTTTGAACCTACTCTGTGGGTGTGGCCTCCTTTGTGGGAGTGGCTTGCCGGTCATGTGGCCTGGTGGGAGTGGCTTGCCGGCCATGTGTTTTCTTTCTTTCTTTCTTTCTTTCTTTCTTTCTTTCTTTCTCTCTCTTTCTCTCTCTCTTTCTCTCTCTCTCTCTCTCTCTCCCCTTCCTTTTGTCTCTCTGTCCCTTTTTCTGTGTTTTCTTTCATCTCTCTCACTTTTTCTTTCTTTTTTCTTTTTTATTTATTTATTTCTTCCTTTCTTTCTCTTTCTCTCTCTGTGTGAATCTGTGTGTGTGTGTGTGTGTGAATGGTGGGTTTCAAAAATTTTTGGAACCTCTTCTGTAGTTGTGGCCTGCTTTCAGGGTCCACTGGTGGAACCTCTTCTAACCGGTTCGGTAGATTTGACGAACCGGTTCTACCGAACTGGTGCAAACTGGTAGGAACCCACCTCTGCCAGGGTGGGCATGGCCAGCTCAATGTCACTCATGTTGAGGGCACCTGTGGCAGCCCAAGCATTCTGCCAGCAAAAACAGAGCTCAGGAGCTCAGAGCTTGGTCCCTTACCATTTTTTTTGGCAGTGATCTTCAGAGGATAAGTGTGGACCTTGGACTAAAAAACTTGGTCATAACTGAATAAGAAGTGGCAGTTTTTGAACTTCAGTCTTCTATACAGTAACCATATAATACTTCTGTAATTTAACTATTCACTCTCCTAATCAACAGCAGTTCTTATATTTTAATTGTTGGTTTCCTGTTCTGACCCCCCTTCTCCGTCCAGGAACAAAAGCCAAAACAGATGTACAAAAGAATGTTTTAATCAGTCCAAGCTCTTATTGGCTGAAAGCCCAAAATAAACAAAGAGATAAGCTCTCCTGCAGCAATTACTACGAACCTAGGCAATGCAAACAAGCTTCTCACAGCAAACCACTTATCCAAGTTAGTTTCTCTGAATCATGAACGTGAATGAGAACATTGACTCCTGCAACCAGGGCATGGCACAAACAGTCTCTTTTACACTCAGGAGAGGATCTTAATCAGCATCAGCTAAGCACAATCAACTCCTACAATTACGTAGTTGTTCCTTCCCTCGAGTAGCCCTTCGCCTGCATGCATCCTGAAACAACTCCCAAATGTTTTCCTGAACATTCCCTTTGATCCAATGCTCTGCCACCACCTGATGGCCAACCAGTCTCTCCTCGCCCTCCTCGGAGTCGGCACCCTGTCCAGGGTCCTCCACATCCTCCAAGGCCGACTCATAAGACCCCTCACTTTCGGAGTCTGGCGGCAGCTCCAACGGCTCCTGCCGGGCCACAACAGTTTCCCATAGACATTTAGTTGACCACTGTAGAGAAAAGCACATGTCTAGATAAGGGTTGGTCCTTTCTTATATATCTATATAAATCCCCTTTAGTTTCACTTACACTTTAAATCTGCAAAGTTACTAGTTGTCTGGGCCAGGAATTATAATAGACATGAGTGTGTGTCTAGTTATCTTCTTGACATGTAACACTAATTCCTAGCTCTCTTTTAAGAGGCCGTGCCTGCCAGGCAGGGTGGCAGAGTATGTTAAAATAATTTGTAACATTGCATCACCTAATTTGCACAACCTAATTTCCACAAAAACAAAAAAAAGGATTCTAATTGTGACTGATATGCTAAATGCAGCTCTTAATTTATACTTATTGCATCTTTTTTATATTAATAACAGTCATATGTTCATTGGAAAATTTCAGCTGCATTACTCTACCATCTAGCACAATGAATCACTTCCAGAATTTGACAATTACTGATGCCAACAAAGTTGCTTAATCATAATACAGATGTAATATAGATAATGCATTATCAGATGGAGAACTTAGGGTATGAATCATCATCATAAACAAAAGATAATTAAGGCCCTTTTGATTAGCTCTTACAATTGCTGTTCTCCACAAACACTTCCCACATTTATACTTTTATAATTTGGACATTTTTTTTTTTTGGCAGCAACTATGTTATATCTATCCACTAAGAAACATTTAGATGTATAATGTGAACACTGAATAAAATCTGTGCCAGAGTTAAAGAAAACTGTTGGATTATTTTCTGTGCAGGGTGGTGATGGGATTGTGTGTTTAAGTAGCGGTTGGTGTGTGTTTTTTTCCCGGTAGATGGTGTGTCCTAGGGAGCCATTGGGTTTTTTGCAGATTAGGACATCCAGGAAGGGAAGTTGTTTGTTTGCTTCTATTTCCATGGTGAATTGTACTTTGGGGTGTAGGCAAGATGTTGAGATGTGTGAGGAAGTTGTCCAGTTTTTCTTTCCCGTGTGGCCAAATCACGAAAGTGTCATCAACATATCTAAGCCAGAGTTTGGGTTTGTGTTCAAATTTATCTAAGGTGTTGGTTTCAAAATATTCCATGTATACGTTTGCGATGATGGGTGAGAGGGGTGATCCCATAGGTGCTCCTTCTATCTGTTTGTATCTTTGTCCTTTGTGAATGAAGTATGTGTCGGTTACGCAGTGGTTTGTCAGATCTAGGATGTGTTTAGGGGGGTTGTGTTTGTTCTGGATAGCTGTCAAAGCTTCTTTCATAGGCATTTGGGTGAAAGGGATATGACATCGAAACTCACGAGTAGGTCGCTGGGTTGTAGGTTATGTTTCTTTATTGTTTCTATGAAGTGGAGTGAGTTTTGTACGTGTGAGGTGATGGATTCTGTGTAGGGTTGGAGTTGTTTGGCGAGGAATTTGGCAAGATTCTGTAGAGGTGAGCCTATGGAGCTGACTATGGGTCTGAGTGGTGTTCCTTCTTTGTGTATCTTGGGGAGGCCATAGAGTTTGGGGCATCTGGAAGATTTCTCTCTGGGGATGATTCTTTGCTGGATCTCTTCACTGATGGGAGAGGCTTTTATTTTGGATTTGGTGGTTTTTTCCAGGTAGGTGGTGGGGTTGGGTCAATATATATATTTGGGCATACCAGGGGTTGTGACACAAAATACATACCTATTTCCCTGGCTTAGCTGATAAAGGAGGAGAGCCTGTGGCTTAGTGGCTAACACAACTGCCTAATATGTAATACAGCACAGGTTCAAATCCTAGTAAGGATATGGCTAGGTGATGAGAGCTAAATAGCTTGAAATAGATCTATACTAGTCTCCCTTTATTTATTTATCAGCACAAATGCAACACAAATGTAACAAAGACAACAGTAAAAATATTGGGTTTCTGTCTGGATGGTCTCTTGTGATGAGCCGATAGACAGAGAAAGGAAGCAGTATGCTTCCTCCCATATTTGGGGATACCAGGGGTTGTGAGATAATACATACCTATTTCCCTGGCTTAGCTGATAAAGGAGGACAGCCTGTGGCTTAGTGGCTAACACAACTGCCTAATATGTAATACAGCACAGGTTCAAATCCCAGTAATGGCATGACTAGCTGATGAGAGCTAAATAGATTGAAATAGATCTATGCTATATATATTCATTTGCAATTATTTGTATCTTCATTTTTTCCTCCTACCATATATGAATGCAAAGGAAATGCGATAGATTTGTAATGGCCAGATAGGCAATTTGATCTACCAAATTCATACGATGGCATGAACTGGAAGGGTAGAACTGAATACATGAGCTGAATGTTTAAAGACTGTAACCAGTGGTTAAGAAATGTGTCATCAGCAAATTGCTGAAACATAAACCCCTTTTTATACTGTTCACCTTAGGAAAGATTTAGCAATGTTGTGATTTACGATGGGCAAGCATCAACAATTCAGTAAGTGAAAGTATTTATACCTAATAGCTACTTTTCAATGTAGTTTATAGTGGAAAGTAATGTTGCGTTTCGCTGTGCCTGGGAGATGACTTTACTGAAGATTAGTTATACTTGCTGACAATTTCAAACTTCAGCATGCTGAACTATATTACTGTGCTTATCTGTATTTAACCTTAGGTGCCCTTTTCCAACTATCCGGTGTATGCTTTTGGCAAAGGACACTGTCTACCCACACAATCCTTTCCTATGAAAGACAGAATAAAAAACTAGGCTGGGACAAGAGCACATTTCAGAGTCACATGAAATAAATATCTACATTGATTGTGTTGTGTGGAGGTGGGTTTTATTAGAACTAAAAATCCAGGCAACCCTTTGAAATGAGGGAGTGGATCATTTCTGGCAAGACTGAATGTACATAAGAAACCAGAATCATAAGTTTGGTCATTTTGTTTCCCATGACTCCTAAACATGTGAAATAGATCTATCTACAACTGTTATTAGAAGGAACTTCAGTTCAAGTTCTGTGGAACCTCTGCATTTATTCTTAAGCTACCATCAGATTTTGCCTAGAGCGATTTTCAAGGATTTTCTCTCAATTGAACTTTAGTAGAGCAATAGAATTTCAAGGAGATCAGCATAATCTCTTAGGACTATATGAAGTCTCTCTCTTATACTATTGCACCGTTTTCTGGTTTAGAAAGGGATCTGTTCTTTGACTAAAAAAATATATATTCAAAGCTGCTCTTTTGTTTGTTCCGCCATTTCTGTTTTTATTATATTGGGTTTTTAAAATATTATTTCAATGAGTAGTTGATTCTATTATCCACCCTGACTTGTGCAAAGGCACTGTAAATGTAAGACAGAAGAATAAACACAGTTTTAACATTTACTTACAATTTACAAAGAAAAATGATTTGGGACTTTTACAAAAGACTTGGTGAAGCACTAGTTGCACCGTTTATGCCAACTGACAATGAAAATTCAGTGGAATTCGTTTAGAACAAAACCAGCACAAAATCAGCTGACATCCTGCATCTTGTGCATGACTATTAACATTCTAAGTAGACAATTACAGAACTTCTCCCTGATTCAGAAGAATTGCCCTGCCTTCTTCAAAATGGCAGAAACAATCAAAAGCAATTGTTGTGAGTGGTATAATTTATATAACATAGCTAAATTGTGTGTGGGTCACATATTAGTAGGAGACAGTGGTGGGTTTCAAAAATTGTTCGAACCTACTCTGTGGGTGTGGCCTCCTTTGTGGGAGTGGCTTGCTGCCCATGTGACCGGATGGGAGTGGCTTGCTGCCCATGTGACTGGATATGAAGATGCCGACGACACTTGTCAGAACCACCTTAAATTACCTCACACACAGCACTGGCATGCATAAGAAAATGATGTAAACTTGTTTTTTAAAAGGCAACTTTGGTTTTTTTTTTATAGCAATAGCAGTAGACTTATATACCGCTTCATAGGGCTTTCAGCCCTCTCTAAGCGGTTTACAGAGAGTCAGCATATTGCCCCCAACAATCTGGGTCCTCATTTTACCCACCTCGGAAGGATGGAAGGCTGAGTCAACCCTGAGCCGGTGAGATTTGAACCGCTGAACTGCTGATCTAGCAGTAGCCTGCAGTGCTGCATTTAACCACTGTGCCACCTTGGTTTGCGTTAAAACAACTTCAACACACGCAATGTTCTGATTGCACCACAAACGCAGTAGTCATCCTTACCTTTCACAGAGGCACTGAGTTTTATAAATATGAGCATGATAGTGTAGAATAATCATATCCAAGGACCAGTGGTGGGTTTCAAAAAAATTTGGAACCTCTTCTGTAGGTGTGGCCTGCTTTCCGGGTCCACTGGTGGAACCTCTTCTAACGGTTCGGTAGATTTCATGAACCGCTTCTACCGAATAGGTGCGAACTGGTAGGAACCCACCTCTGGTAGGAGAATAAGAAGATTAAAGAATGACATTGCTAAAGATGAGAAGTACACTTCTTCTAGTTTTGTAATGAGAATGAGAAATACATTCTTGGTCTTAGAAATATGATATTTTGCCCTAAGGAAAGCAGAAAGTGAAGGTGAGCTCTTTGAAGGCACTTAGTTATGCTTTTATGCTTATGAAAGAAATAAAGTGTCATTTACATGAATGCATAATGCTTTGCTGGATCAAGCTAAAACTGGGTCTAGCTTCCAAAGTCTCATGCATTCTGTTTCCATCCAATCATAGCCAACCTTCCCAGCTTTTAGGCATGGAAATGATTATCTTTCATGTCACCTGGCTACAGCATTTCAGAATGGCTCCATTAAAGCCTTATGACTCAGCCCACTGCCTCTACATTCCAATAGCTATAACTGTGATATGCATTCCTAGGTTTGCTATTGATACCTTCTGAGGACAATGGTTTAAAAACTGACTTAAATGAATCATGTAAATAAGAAAATGGCAACTTGCATGGAATTCTCTTTGCTTTAAAAAAAAATATGTCAAACATCCATTGCAAATTAACACATATTGCAGTTGTACATGTGTGGCAAGCAGGTATAATGCAGCAAATACATGCAATACACAAACACAAATTAGCAGAAGCTGACCTAAACAATAATGATCTTATTATCTATTAGAGTCCTAATTTAAGGGTTCTCCAATTAAAGTTCACCTATAAGGTTACCAGCTTTCAACTCCATTGCCTTTGTGAATATACTGTTGCAGCTATTGTGGCATCATGGAAATTAAATGCACCATAAAGACATGGCTAATTATCGCTGAACTTGCCACTTCCTGTGTAGAAAGCATAATGATTTCAAGACAAGATTTGTGACCTATTTGTCTGACAACACCTTCTCTTGTTCACCCACAGCTCATATTATGGCCGTTCCAACTTTGTATCTGCCTCAGTGGCTGCTGGGTTGACCTAAGAGAAATCAAATTAAAAAGGAACAAAGTTAATTACAAAGTTTGCAATGAAATATCTAAAATCTTTTTTTTGTCGTCCCCCCCCCCCCCAAAAAAAAGTGAACGGATGCATAATTGTTTGCAAGTTTAAAGCCCAAAGACATGAGAAAATTCAGAGGAGAGAGGATTAGACATTTTAACTTGCATTATGTCTTTTTTACATGCCACAGTATTTCTGATACTGGTAAAACTGAGATCGCCGCAGAAATGCGAATCAGCTTAAATCAGAAATGCCTTTTATGGCACTCATGGCAGGGATAAGCCCAACCTGGAGCATATGTAATAATCTTAAAATAATATCTCTATGTCACATCTTTATTTCATCTATATATTAATTCATGTATAAAATCTATAAAACCCTATTGATCTGTCATACCTAAGCTCGAATTGATGCAGGAGGGGGTGCACAGGTAAACCCACCAGTGGCTGGCCAGGTTAGGTGGTCTTAATAGAATGGACCTTATAAATTCATATTAGTTTGGTTTTTCATTCTAGTGCTCTGGAGTTCCAAAGTTGACTTTTAGCTGGAGTAAACTTTCTCTCCAACTTCCTCATAAGTATTAAAAATAGGGCTGAACAGTGTGGCAAGACCCTGTAAAGGAGAGGCACAGGAAGCCAGGCGTGGGTGAGAGATAGAACAGAGGTAAAACTGCTGACAGCTTAAGACATTATAGGAACTTCTCTTTTTTGTATTTCTCCTATGTACTTCGCTGTAACATTCCAAATGAACTTCTCCTTTTCGAAATGTCATGCTTGTCTGGTGTATGGAAACGCCTTGAGAATGTACCGTGTGGAACACGGCATAAAAGTAGCATCCTGGGCAGAGCCCAGGCAGTTCAGATTTTGGTGTGTGAACACGCTGAACTCGATGCATCAAATAAACCTGTTTCTCTCACCTTCATGGTCTCAAGTCCTGGTCTTTCGTAAGTAGATTACAAACCTCAATCTGCTGCAACAGAATGATAATAGTCTCTATCCCAATTTTACTTTCACTCTGTCTAAAAGCAGGAATCCACCTATGATTCTCAGCCCCAATGTAGGTTTCTCTTTGTCTTAACTCTCGATATCCCATTATCTATTTCTGTGTGTGGTTTGAGGACTATTCAAGTCCAGCAGAAGCACTGGTTTCCCTACCTTTTATCCTGGCTGAACAGGGACAGAGAAAACTGAATTGGTGGTTGTAGATAAACGAAACATTTAATGAAGCTGGCCTGGAGTAATCAATGGGGCCACCTTTCACCAGAGATGCGGAGGTAGAGATGTGATTATCACAATTGTGAGCTGTTTGAGGCTCTAGCCATGCTCTGAACTGGTTGGAAATGGATGAAGGCCTCTGCAGACTAAGGCAGTGCAAAGCAATGGAAAGAGATCATTTGCAAAGCATGTTACCACTGACAAAGCATCTTTATTCAAAGTGATAAAGAAGCCAAATTCTTTAAGGTTCTGTAAGCTGTGCTTGGTTGCATCAACAGCTGTTCCTGGTTTTCTATATGAGTGTACACCTGCACAAATTTCTGCTGGGATTGTGAGAGAAGAAAAGAGGGGTGCTTTGCTCACACTAGCATGCTTTGTGAAGCATCTCTTTCCAATGTTTTTGTGCAGCCGTAATGCAAGTTTGCTTATAGAGGTTGGAAAGTGGAAGATTAAAGCTGGTGCAACATACTGGTTAAGATATCAGCTTAAGGATAGCAATAGCAATAGCAAGTTAGACTTATATAGGGCTTTCAGCCCTCTCTAAGCAGTTTACAGAGTCAGCATATTGCCCCCAACAACAATCCGGGTCGTCATTTTACCCACCTCGGAAGGATGGAAGGCTGAGTCAACCCTGAGCCGGTGAGATTTGAACAGCCTAACTGCAGAACTGCAGTCAGCTGAAGTAGCCTGCAGTGCTGCATTTAACCACTGTGCCACCTCGGCTCTGGGATGAGAAGGATGAGAAGGTCCAGGTTCTAATCAATTCCCAGTCATGGCAGGGCATTGGTCTCTTCGATCCAGTCATTCCTTCTCAGCCCAGCTTATTCTCAGAATTATTGTTGCTTATCCTGGTCTGCTGTGTTGCTCTGCCTACTACTATCTTGGAAAGGGCATTCAAAATAGTCTCTTATAATGACCAATTATGTACATTCAAATACAGTGGAATCCCTAAGCCATGTTTTATTATACTGACTTGACACAATACTAACTTTTTGTCTTTTTTTAATTGACTTTTAAACAAAAGTAACAACCACAAACCCTTTCCCTTTTTTTTCTCTCTACCCCTTTCTGTTGTGACTCAGCAGAAGTTTGCTGTGAGTTGAGTCGGGATGCAGGAATAACAATGCAGCTGGGGCTCGTTAGTGTCGTCTTCTGGAGATAAAATGCCCTGGTTGCAGAAGTCAACGTTCACTCGTTCGTTCGTGGTTCGTCGTTCATCGGTCGTGGTTTGTTTGTGAGAGGCACTTGGATAAGTGATTTGCTTTCTGTAATCCTGATTCAAAGAGACACTTGGAGAAGTGATTTGTTTCTTTCTGTAAACCTGGTGTTGCTGTAATAGCTCTTTGTTTTTGCATTCTGCTGCGTAGCCTTTTTGCCAGAGACATTATTTATGTTTATTTTGGGCTCGCAGCCAGCGTGAGCCAGGACTGATGAAGTTATTTCCTTTTAAGTCTGTCTGACTATCATCTGTGAACGAGCGAAGAAGGGGGGTCAGAACACCTTTCTATATTTTAGACAGTGACCATGTTGAATAAATGAAACGATCGCAACTGTTTGGGGGTGGTGGGGAAATATAAGCGCATGGCGGATTGTGGAAGCTTCCTTTAGATCATGAATTAGAAATGGACATTAAATGCAACAAATAAATATCAGTATTATTTGCTACCAGTTCCGGCCCAAAGCACAGGTGGGCAATCTAACCATTTGATGATCTAATCTACATTGGCTTTTAATAAACTCTCAAGATGACATTTCCAAGGCATTAGATCCTTAGAATTTTCTGAGTGTAGGACTTTGCGCCGAGGTGGCGCAGTGGTTAAATGCAGCACTGCAGGCTACTTCAGCTGACTGCAGTTCTGCAGTTCGGCTGTTCAAATCTCACCGGCTCAGGGTTGACTCAGCCTTCCATCCTTCCGAGGTGGGTAAAATGAGGACCCAGATTGTTGTTGGGGGCAATATGCTGACTCTGTAAACCGCTTAGAGAGGGCTGAAAGCCCTATGAAGCGGTATATAAGTCTAACTGCTATTGCTATTGCTATTTTCAGAGTGACAACTGAACTGATCTCAGGGAGCTTGTACAAAAGAGTGTATAACAGGCTTGTGGCTATGTAAAGACCATTGAAAGTCAGCACTTCCATGTGCTCAGGTACAATTCCATTCCACCTCATTTTGCAATAAGTGTTCATTATTTAAATCAGCAGCCCACAAACGTTTGAGTGTGAGGGACCAGTTCCATGGACAGAGGTTTTTCCTCAGACCAGAAGGGTTTCATGGTTTCATGTGTGCTGTCTGCATCCTGCGCATGCACAGATAAAGCTTTGTTCATTTGCACGTCCCAGTTTCTGGCTTATTGCAGATCGGTGCTGGTCTATGGCCTGTGGGGGTTGAGGTCTCCTATTTTAAACAACTACAGAAAATCTATACTTGCTCCTGCAAAAATATTGTATATATTTATTTGCAGTGTGTTTGATTTAAACTTTAACATAACCCATCAGGCGTTCACATTCCTTTCTTACCTTCTGATATTTTACCATGCAAATATTCTGATCTATGTTATACATCATAATATATTTGATATTTAATCAAGAGTTCCTTAAAGCATTAAGATAAACAGATGAGCTTATTTTCTTTCTTGGTATGAGAATTGCAAACTAACCCATAGGGTGTCATGTAAGTTAATTTAGCTAATTTAAAGTTGGCACATCAGAGGAAACCTTCAAAGCCCCTTCTAAAACACATACATATCTGCAGACAATTATGATCTGTTTTAGAAATGTGCAGTGTGAAGCGTTTCTGCATTAACTTTGATATGGCTGACAATATTATGATACTGTTAAATAGATAATCAAGGAATCCAAATTCTCAATTATTTTATACTTTAAAGTTTGAAAGACTTGCCCTGATGTGTATTTCTGGTATAACATGACACACATTATCATGTGAGTCTCTCTCTCTCTCTCTCTCTCTTTCATTCTCTCTCTCTCTCTCTCTCTCTCTCTCTCTCTTTCTTTCTTTCTCTCCCTCCCTCTCTCCCTCCCCCTCTTCCCCTCTCCCCCTCTCCCTTTCTCTCTCTCCTTCTCTCTTTCTTTCTCCCTTTTGTTCTCTCTCTCTCTTTCTCTCTCTCCCTCCCTCCCTCTCTCCCTCTCCCTCTTCCCCTCTTCCCCTCTCCCCCTCTCCCTCTCTCTCTCCTTCTCTCTCTCTCTCTTTCTTTCTCTCTTTTGTTCTCTCTCTCTCTTTCTTTCTCTCTCTCTCCCTCCCTCCCTCTCTCCATCTCCCTCTTCCCCTCTCCCCCTCTTCCTCTCTCTCTCCTTCTCTCTCTCTTTCTTTCTCTCTTTCGTTCTCTCTCTCTCTTTCTTTCTCTCTCCCTCCCTCCTTCCCTCTCTCCCTCTCCCTCTTCCTCTCTCCCCCTCTCCCTCTCTCTCCTTCTCTCTCTCTCTCTTTCTTTCTTTTTCTCTTTCATTCTCTCTCTCTTTCTTTCTCTCTCTCTCCCTCCCTCCCTCTCTCCCTCTCCCTCTTTCCCTCTCCCCCTCTCCCCCCCTCTCTCTCCTTCTGTAATTAACTACACCCATCATCTTTCTGCTATATGTTAAATATTATATTTTCAGAAGCCCGATTCATCATATAAAATCCTACAGTTTATCCATTACTTAGTCTTTTCTCTGCCACAGGAAAAAGGTCCTCTCAGTGCACAGATGTCTCCGATTAAATTGTATCTCACAGTCCTAACAGTGTTGAGTACTAGATGAACTGCCAGAAGGGCCGTAGGCAAGATCTAAATTGCTTTGGTTTCAGTACACAGTGAATTTGGCTCAGACAAGCTGAATCAGTACATTAAATGCGAATCCCTCGCAGATTTGAAAGCAGCCTTTAGCACAATTATTGACTGTGAGTGATGATTATGTCTAATTGAAGGAGACTTCTGCTACCTGTAGCTCAGTTGGAGTCCATGAGAGCCACAGCGAGGCTCTGCATCTTAATTCAATGTTCCAGCTTGGAGAGAAGCAATTGAGCCTAAATCCAGAAATGTATACACATGGTCGATAAACTTTAATAAACTTTAAAGCTTCAGTAACTAGGCTGAGCGCATACAATTCAGGGTAGATTGTGTTGTTGCTGTTTTGTTTTATCTCCTTTTCCCTTTTCCCTTTGTTTTAATTCTGGAAAGGAAAACAGCTAACAGGAGCACTCGGCTGCAATAATGTATTAGTTTGTCTCATGCAGAGCCCCTATCAAGGAAAGGAAAAATATATTGTTTCATGCTTGTCTTTGGTACAACTCATAAATCTGCCATTCTGTACACCATATTAATGCTCGACAGGTGGGAGATTACCAGTCCTGCAGAGGTGGGAAACAGCTTTCAGCAAATTTGCAGGAAATGTTTGTGAGAGAAATAAATCTGTTGGGCAACACGGACTGTATAGGGGTTCTGCTATCTTCCTCCTAAGGAAGGAAATTAATATTTGAATCCTCTGTATTCATTCAGGACCTGGTAACATAAGTTTCAACAATGCAGTGGAGGTCAGACATATTCAGATTTGGGAGTGCGGGTGGGGGCTGAAGTATCTTAATTTTCCCAAAGAGTCTTTTTTTTTTTTTTGTCAAGAAAGAGAGTTAAAATGTTCTTCTTTTTTCCTCTTAAGAATGTCAGAGACAACCAAGGACTAGAATAAAATAAGATCAGACTATAAGATAAGTTTCTAGAGGATTTCAAATTTCTGAATGAATTATAATTGCACCCTTTTTAAAGTGCAAGTGCTTTCCAAGGGGTTTTGGTCATTCGCACCATCATCAGCATTGGGAAACATTAATCATTTTAAGATTATAGGTATTTGATTGATTGATTGATTTGATTTATTACATTTATATGCCGCCCTTTTCCCTGAAGGGGACTCAGGGCGGCTCACAATTCAATCAGGGAAGGAGGTACAGACAGGGGAATAAAAAAGATGAGACATAACAATACAAAATTTAAAAACACACAACAACCATACCATTCGAGAAGGGGGGCAAAAACTCTTTAGCCCCAGGCCTGTCGGAACAGCCAGGTTTTAAGGGCTTTGCGGAAGGCCTGGAGGGTGGTGAGGGTTCGAATTTTCACGGGGAGCTCGTTCCAGAGGGTCGGAGCAGCCACAGAGAAGGCCCTCCTCCGGGAAGTCGCCAGTCGGCATTGGCTGGCGGATGGAATCCGGAGGAGGCCTAATCTGTGGGATCTGATAGGTCTATTGGAGATAATTGGCAGCAGGCGGTCTCTCAAGTACCCAGGTCCAATACCATGAAGGGCTTTATAAGTGACGACTAGCACCTTGAAGTGTATCCGAAGACCAATAGGCAGCCAGTGCAGCTCGCGGAGGATAGGTGTTACGTGGGTGAACCGAGGTGCACCCACAATCGCTCGCGCGGCTGCATTCTGGACAAGCTGAAGTCTCCGAATGCTCTTCAAGGGCTGCCCCATGTAGAGCACGTTGCAGTAGTGCACCAGGTTTTCTGAGGCTGGTGTCATTTCCCCTTTCCTCTAAGAAGTATCCAATATAGTGCAATTTTTCAATGCTGATCTTTAGGCATATGTAAAATATGGCCCCCACAAGCTGCATTCGACAATATTCACAGTTCCCGACAGGTGTTCTAAATCAGATTTTCACAGTACCTCTTCATTAGTGATAATATCACAATATGAGACACAGAGGATTCTTCTCAAGGAGCATCGTTAAGGGTGGATTAGGATTGCCCTATTCAATTACAGCTTTTTGCTATGCTCATTTTTATTTCTTACAGTACTGATAGCTGTTCTTTCTATCCTACACATTTGGAGTGGCTACACTCCATGATAGCTGTAACTGGGGGGGCCTTTATGGCATCCTTAGCAGTTAGGAGCTCTCATTGCTATTTGTCAGGGGACTATGAGCTAAGAGACCTCTCAGAAAGTGGCTATGACAAGCAGAGGACCATTTTCACTGCTTTTATTGACAAGAAGGGGAATAATTGCAAAAAAGCTTTCTTCTCTCTTCTCAGCTAGAGAGCACACAGACCAGTCCTGAGCTGGCTTTCATCTCCCTTTCCTCTTTCTTTCTTTTTTTTCTTCTCCTTCTGCGTCATGTCTTAAGTCTGTTTTACCTTTTAAATTTTAGATGTTTTATAAGTGAGGGATGAATAGGCAGAAAGAAAGGTAAGCAAGTGTAGTCATAATAATTCAACTCCTCAAGTCCTGCTCTCAGAAAAAGCTTCCTGGCAGATCCCTACAGATGGATTTCAGATAGCAGGAGGGCCTCTGGGTTTTGAAGAGAGGGTCAGATTATTTTTAGCATTAGCAGGCCAGGCTTCCATTTTAAATTGAGTCTCGGAGTAAACAGGTTGCCAGTTCAGCTTAAGCAGGTGATCTGTCCAAATATCTCCAAACCCAGAGTAACCCCACATAGGGTGCATTGCAATAATTCAACTTGTATCAAGGAGATGAATGGCTATGGTCAAGCCTGATTTTCTTCTCAGGTAAGGCCTTAATTGTCACATTTGCTTGAACTGCCAACATGTCTCTGTCATCCAGACCTCCAGGATCCTCAGTAACCTATATGTGGGATGGTTCAGAGGAACTGCAATTCCCTTTTCAACAGGCTGAACTCCAAAGACCAGCGCCTCCATTTTGTCCCCAATATCTCCCTGGGAGCAGGTGCAAAAGAGAGAGAGCACCATCAAATATCTCAATAGTTTAACTGAACAAAAGGTCCAGAGGAAAAATAGTTAACGTTGATCAAAAACAGCAGCTATCTAACCTCAACTGCAAAACTTGGGTCTTCTGGCCCCAAGAGACCAGGACACATTTGATAACGACTAACTTTCCCAAACATGGAAGAATAAGGCAGTAGCTTCTGAGGACTTACTTGCAGCCCAAGTTGAAAAATGCTACTGGCCATGAACTGCTTATTTCAAAGCTACAGGTCTCATTACTACCAACACAGCTGCTGGGGAAAGCTCCCTTCAGGTGGCACTTTCCACGTACATTCCTGATTATTATAGCATATAACAGTATGGAAAATATCTTGGGCAAAAGCAATTATTTTTCATCCCACCACAGGCCACTTCTGAAGTCCTCTGTGCAAAAAAGCCAGCTGTCGAGGCAACACAGCTACCTTACTGTTATAGTGAAGCCTATCAGCAGAGAGGCTGGAAGAACTCCATCCTCTAAAAATGAGATATAATGTTTTTAAGTATAAGTATAAATATAATCTTTATTGTCATTGTACTTAAATACAACGGAATTGGTTTTAACCTCACTGGTACAAAATTATAACAGAAACAAAAAAAGTAAGAAAAAGAAAAAAAAAACTAGCGTGTACATGGAGTGATTGTGGTTGTATTTAAAAGTCTGACAGCACCAAGGATAGAAACTATCTTTAAACCTGTTTGTTCGACTGGCTATATTTTGATGTCTTCTGCCTGATGGTAGAAGTGCAAAGAGACACTGACCAGGGTGTGAATCATCTCTGAGTATCTTCCTTACTCTGCTAAAGCAGCGAGACCTGGCATCCAGTGGTGACAGTGGGCAACCAATGGTTTCTTGTGCCGACTTGATCATTTTCTGTAGTGCCTTCCTGTCCGCAGCTGCTAAACCAGCATACCATACTGTAATACAATATATGAGGATACTTTCTATGGTGGACCGATAGAAAGAGGTCATCAGCCGTTGTTCCACCTGATTTTTTCGCAGGATTTTTTCCCTTTATAATTGAAACAGGTTGGCCTGAGACCCATCCAGGGTCACAGCCAGGGGTGGGTTCCTGCCAGTTCTAACCTCTTCTATAGAAGAGGTTTCACAAATCTATAGTGCCATTTAGAACTGGTTCCAGCTCCCTCCCCCCCCCACCCGTCCGCACATCATCAAGATGAAGAGTGAGAGGAGGAATTCTGGGAGTTGAAGCCCACAAGTCTTAAAGCTGTCAAGTTTGAACACCCCTGTGGTTTTTCTTCTAAAGGGCTAGGGGTGCAAGGGTCTTGTAACTTGACAACTTTAAGACTTGCACACATTTATGCCAGAGTTCCTGAGCCAACATGACTGGAGGAGGAATTCTAGGAGTTTGAAGTCCATAAGTCTTAAAGCTATCAAGTTTGAACACACCTACAGAAGAGGTTCTAAAGAAATTTGAAACCCATCACTGGTCACAACACTCCAGCTATGACTCACCAATCACAAAAGGCTTAGTAAATTTCTTATGATCAGTTCCTTGAACTAAAACAACAAAACTTAAAAAAAGCAAAACAAGTCCATTTTCTAAATACTAATTTACTAAAGTCAACAATAAATGTAAATCTCAGTGCTCATAGCTAGAACTGCATGAGAACTTTGTGTCCAACTTTTTCCAATAAAAATGTAGCCTTTGAGTACAGATTTCCAGAAATAGTGAGGCTAGTTGGGCAGTTGATCCTTTTTACAGTGGCACACTCCATATAACTTTATTCTTTTTACTATCAATGGGCCCACTGGCAACAATTTTGATTAAGACAAACTGTGAGTGTGAATTGGCCAAAAAAAGGAGCAAGAGACAACTCAATCCAGATATTACGTGTGAGAGAAAGGAGGCAAAGACAGCCCCTCTCCAGTAGTTTACAGAATGTATCATAGAGGGCTCAGTCGAGCAGGGTTTTTGTCTATAGGTATGAAATAAAAAAATCAGCTTGGAAGAATCACTGTGGATTACTCCTGATTTCAGGCCTGAAAGGGATGCTAGGATTGAGGGAAAATAATTGGTAATCATTATGAATTACGGGGACTTGAAGCTCATAGCTGATTGCTTATTGAAGAGCCGAGGTGGCGCAGTGGTTAGGGTGCAGTACTGCAGGCCACTTCAGCTGACTATTATCTGCAGTTCAGTGGTTCTAATCTCACCGGCTCAAGGTTGACTCAGCCTTCCATCCTTCCGAGGTGGGTGAAATGAGGACCCAGATTGTTGGGGGCAATATGCTGACTCTGTAAACCGCTTAGAGAGGGCTGAAAGCCCTATGAAGCGGTATATAAGTCTAACTGCTATTGCTATTGCTATTATGAAAAAAGAATTCCATTGTTATACCAATCATGACTGGGGGCCTTCGAACAATACCTAAAGGACTTCCTCAATAAAATAACAAAGAGAGGGAATGGGAGAGAGGGAAAGAGGGAGGGACAGGTAGAAAGAAGCAAGGGAGGCCCAAGAACTGATAGCTGTGAGTTCACATTTTTTAATATATAATAACAGTAGTGGTAGTAATAGTAGTAGTAAATGTTCTAGAAAGTAGAATATTAGCAACAGTAGTAAGTGTTTTGGGAAGTACAACATCTAGAATCAGAAGTAACAGAATACAGGCTAGCAAGTTAAAGTTAAGTTATAATACAAGATAAAGTATCTACAGAAGGAGAATTGGAAGAACTGCAAAGATCCATCCAGAGCAAAAAAAAATCAAATATTTCCCCAAAATAGGTCACACGGTAGAGGGAAACCAGATGTGTCAGCAGTAGAAGAAGTCAGCATTGTTACTGAATTGTTTTTATTCCCAAATTCTCTTCTACCTTCTCTTCAGAAAGAACAAAGTCCTCCAACTGGAAAAACAAAAGGGACTTTAAACAAAGAATAACAGCATCTAGAACAGCACAAAGACAACAGAATAAGATTGCCTGGAATGGAATAGGAAGGAGGGAGGGAAGGAAGGAGGGAGGGAAGCAAGGAGGGAAGGAAGGAGGGAAGGAAGGAGAGAAGGAGAGAAGAAAGGAGGGAAGGAAGGAGGGAAGGAAGGAGAGAAGGAGAGAAGAAAGGAGGGAAGGAAGCAAGGAGGGAATGTAGGAGAGAAGGAAGGGGGGAAGGAAGGAGGAAAGGAAGGGGGAAAGGAAGGAGAGAAGGAGAGAAGAAAGGAGGGAAGGAAGGAGGGAAGGAAGGAGGGAAGGAGAGAAGGAGGGAAGGGGGAAGGAGGGAGGGAAGGAAGGAGGGAAGGAAGGAGAGTAGGAGAGAAGAAACGAGGGAAGGAAAGAGGGAGGGAGGAAAGAAGAAGTAGGACCGTTGTAAGATAAGATGGATCTATGGGATGGTAAGAAAGCAATCTTCAAGTATATTGTCAACTGTAGGGAAAAATTGTTATAAATACATATTATTAATAACAGTTATGAGATCATATAATTATGAATGTATATATGAAATTGATAAAATAAAAAAAATTAAAAGATTGCCTGGAATGAAAATTGTTAGCAAAAACAAACAAACAAACCTGCTAGTCGAAGTATTAAAAGATATCAATACCGTAATATCAAATATAAGCACCAGCTCACTGCAAGAAACAACTCAATTGATGTACAGTGTAGCTGCACTTATAACTGAAGAACCTGGATGCAGAATCAACAAAGAAGATGAAACGCCCGACTGTGCACCACCAAAATGGAAGATCAAGCTGCAGAATAAGAACTGCATGCTAAGATCAGATGCAAGTGAACTTGAACAGATGAAAGAAAAGAATCTGAAGAACGAGACCAACAAAGAATACTTGACTATCTAGAGACAAGAAAAATCAAGAAAATGCTGGAAATAATAAAGCAGCAAATAGCAGACATTGCCGAGAACATCAACAGACTCTCTAATTGCAGTAAAAGCAGAAGCATTTCTACCTATCCATCAATAGACTGCAAAAGAACCAGCCAACACCTTAAAAGAAGTAACAGTGTGGGCCAACCCCAAAAAATACAATAAGAATGCAGCCTGGATAAAGGTAGTGGAGGAGGAAAGAAGAAACTAAAATGAAAAGAGGCAGAGGAAGAATGGTAGGGAATGTAAGAGTAGGAAAGAGGGGAGGAATGGGAAGAAGAGGGGAGGGTAAAGGGGAGGAAGGGGAAGGAGAGAAGGGAAAGGAGAGGAGGAAGGAAGGAAGGAGAGAAGAAAGGAGGGAAGGAAGGAGGGAATGTAGGAGAGAAGGAAGGGGGGAAGGAAGGAGGAAAGGAAGGGGGAAAGGAAGGAGAGAAGGAGAAAAGAAAGGAGGGAAGGAAGGAAGGAGGGAAGGAAGGAGGGAAGGAGAGAAGGAGGGAAGGGGAAGGAGGGAGGGAAGGAAGGGAAGTAGGAGAGAAGAAACGAGGGAAGGAAAGAGGGAGGGAGGGAAGAAGAAGTAGGACCGTTGTAAGATAAGATGGATCTATGGGATGTTATAAATACATATTATTAATAACAGTTATGAGATCATATAATTGTGAATGTATTTATGAAATTGATAAAATAAAATAAAGTACAAAAAAAAAAGTTGAGATCCCCCCCCCCAAAAAAAAAAGAAAGAAAAGAACTTGTAATAAAGCAGAAATTGTGAAGAGCAGGGCACAGAAGATGAACTAGTCAGCACTTGGGTGAAGATGAGTTGCGTGGCTTTTGGTTGAAATATCTGATTGATCTGCACTCTCTCCTTGCCAAACAGTTTTAACAACAAACTGTGAAGAGGTGAAACTGAAGATTGGTTTAACATTTGGCAAAACCTACTTGATAATGAAAGATCAAACAAAAGGAAGAGAACCAGGCATATTAATTACCCACAGTGGTGGGATTCAAATAATTTAACAACCATTTCTCTGTCCTAATGACAGAGGTGGGGCTTAGTGGTCATGTGACCGTGTGGGCGTGGCCAACTCAACATTACTCAGGTCGATGGGCACTTTGCCTTAGCTGTTACAATGTAATAAGGGTTAACCGGAGAGGCAGTTTCTGTAAGCAGGGCAATAAAGATTAGGCTGGAAACAACACCAGAATGTTTCCTTCCTGCCTTCCTTACAGGATTAGCCCTGTAAGCGGAAAAAACCAAAAGAAGATTTCTTCCAACAACCGGTTCTCTGAACCTCTTAGAAAGTTAAGAACCGGTTCTCTCAAATAGGTGCGAACTGGCTGAATCCCACCACTGATTACCCACTTATCAATGATGTCAAATCATTAACTGATGTGGAAGCAGGTGCAATCCAACAGCATCTAATTCAGGGCTGTCACAGGCTGGCCATGCCCACTCCTGGTTTAGCGAAGAGGGGAAAAGTCCTGATATGTCATGTGACATCACCATGGCAATGGGAGTTTGACACTCCTGATCTAGTTGAAAGCAAGCTCTTTCCATTTGAGCAGAAAGAAAACTGCCCAGTGAGCTCCTAATTGACAAGATACTGGCAGTCTTCAACTTATGACCACAATTGAACCCAAAATTCAGCCTGGCCCTTGAGCTCCCAGGGCACCAGAACCCCACAGCCCCACCCTGCTTCCCCAAGGAGGTGCCCAGCTCTGCTTACCGCCTCAAGGCTGCTGCTGCTTCTGTACTTGCTCTCATTGGCCAGATTTCTCACGGTTTGTGAGGGATGGCAAAGTGTGTGGGTCAGAGGGAGGCCCACTCCATTGGTGGGTTCCAGATCCCGTTGCAACTGGCACAGTGCATGAACACATGCAATGTGCACATGTGTACTTACCATCTGTGACTCTCCACAATGCCTTCGTGATGCTCCAGCTGCTCTGTGGGGCATCGCGCAGACACTGTACATTCCATACGCAGAAACCCCGAAGAGCTCAAATACAGGTAAGGATGGCAGGTGGGTAGGTTGGCCTTCCAGAGCACCATAACGGAACAGTACCCAGTGCTCCCGACAGCACCGGTATGCCCGTACCGGGGCGTACCAGTCGTAACCCACCACTGACCCACTCCCTCTCCACGCAACACCACCTGAAGACGTCAGGAGGAGGAGACAAGGGGATGGTGAAAGCTTGGAAGCAACTTCCAGCGGTGGTAGTGCATCAATCCTCAGTAACTGAGTGTAAACATGCTTGGGATAAACATATGTACTAACAACAACAACAACAACAACAACAACAACAATAATAATAAAAACAAATACATAAATTAAAGAAAAACCCTTAAAGAATAGACTCAATGGACCATCAGGTCTTTTTGCCATTGGTGTTCTATGTTTTTGATTATCTTCGTTCCCAAACTCTCCTAAATTGAATGCAGCTAAAAAGAAAAGTTAAGCATCATGACTGGCTCTTTTCCTCTTCATGAAAATCTGTCAGCTCCATAAACAGCCTCTACTTGATAAAGGTTTTATTAGGAATTATTATGAGCTTTTTCATTTGTGCAAAGGAAGATGTATCACTATCTTCCCTTTTTCTCTTTGGCATCCAAGCTGCTTTCCCCTTGCGTATTATGCAAACTTCCAGAAAACAGCAGTGAGCACGTCAACGAAGCAGGGATGATAACTCAAAAAATGCTGCCGTTTTGCAGCAACCTCTTTAATTTCAAGACAAGCATATTAGCTTAAACATTATTTCCTTTTTCCTTAATTGGATTATTTACATAAATTGCAATATAAGTCAATCACGTGCAGGGTATTTAAACAAAAGAAAGCCTTGATCAGTCACACACAGAGGGGCTTTTACGTTTTCGGTCCAGGAAAAAAAGCAAATTTTTTTTGAAGAGGATGATAAGGTGAGGCGAGGCAGGGTAAAAGCTGATATTCTCCCTTTATAACAGATAGCCTGAAGTTGTAGAGACCATTATGCCATGCATTTTCAGAGCAAATGAACTTGACAGATGGCTGTGTCACCTAAAACCCTACCTACCAACTTGATATGCAGAAAACAATACAATAGAAAAGAAATCATTACTGAAGGAACCTGGTTAGTCCACTGAGGGCTGAGCGATGCAGAAGAACAAATTACAGTGGTGGAATTGAACAGCAAGAATGCATTTAACATAAAGTGGGTTACAGCGAGGCAATCAGTCATGGCTATGGCTATTGTCTGGCCTTGTGTGCATGCTATATGAAGCAATCTGTCATCTCCCACTGAATTGGTGTTTAGTTTATAGGGGAAAACGACAAAGGTTTTTTGCTAGGGCATGTTTTGGTAGCCTTAAGTAGCTCAACAGAATGAATCGAGGAGAACTCAAGGCCTTTCGCTGGGCCACATGGTAATTCAAGAACAGTAGGTTATTGTAGTAATATACAGCACAAAGCTATGGAGGTCCATGGAAAAGAACCATCTATAAAGCAGCAGCGATTTTGGACAAACGTCCTACTCAATGTGAATCAAAATATTGACCTGAATACTATGCATGGGGAAACGGGAGGTGGGCACATGTCAAATTACATAGAAGTGAGTTAAGGAGAGAGGGAAGGAGGGAGGGGGAAGAACCGCTGCGAGCGATTGTGGGTGCACCTCGGTACACCCACGTTACACCTATCCTCCGCGAGCTGCACTGGCTACCGATCGGTCTCCGGATATGCTTCAAAGTGCTAGTCGTAACTTATAAAGCCCTTCATGGTATTGGATCTGGGTACTTGAGAGACCGCCTGCTGCCAATTACCTCCCATAGACCCGTTAGATCACACAGGGTCGGCCTCCTCCGGGTTCTGTCTACCAGCCAATGCCATCTGGCTACCACCCAGAGGAGGGCCTTCTCTGTGGCAGCTCTGGCCCTTTGGAATGAACTCCCCGCAGAGATTCGGACCCTCACCTCTCTCCAGGCCTTCCAGAAAGCCGTCAAAACCTGGCTGTGCCGGCAGGCCTGGGGTTGATGAGTTCCCCTCCCCTCTCGACTTGTATGGCTGTATGACTCTTGTGTATTTTAATTACGTGTATTGTGTTTGTATCCCCTTTTCCCTTTTGAGTTGTTCGCCACCCTGAGTCCCTCCCGGAGAAGGGCGGCATACAAATAAACTAAATCTTAAATCTTAAGAGGGAGAGAGAGGGAGGGAGGGAGAGAGAGAGAGAGAATCTTGCCCTCACTTTTGATATTAATTTATTCCTGCAGCTGAAGCAGCTTTACAGTTGTGCCATCCAGCCATAGAACACCTAGAGTTTTGTGTGAGATTGCTTGTGATCCAGTACTCAGCTATGATACTGTTCTCAGAACGAATCCATGAAATCCTGCCTTGAGCTTCTTTTGGCCAGTGTAACAGAGGTCATCGGAGTTGTTACAAGTGCAAACCAATGTAATAGTTTTATTATGGACGTTCGTTTAGGATGCAATTAAGAGGTCCAAAGACCATTAACACCTGTTATTTTCATAAATCGTAAAAAATTACAGCTAACTCACTTCTGTAATGAAGGACCTGATTTAGAGGATCACTTACTTCCTGTTTAATACAAGGAATACAAACTCGTGTTCTGTAGAAATAGAAGACTAATTTTGTCAGCTTATGGATGGAACATTACCATAGTTCTGCCTTTAGATTTCCTAAATGTTAATTCCTGGTATAAATTAAGTTCAAAGCCAAGATTAACTCCGAAGCCAAGAAAAAAGGAAGAAAGGAAGAAAGATGCCTTTTTTAACGTTCAAAAAAATCATATTGTCAATGCATTATTTCCAAACTGTTGCTATAGTAACTCAGGCACTCTGGTGGTATTTTATATTTATAGATCTAACGTATCTATAAACTAGGTAATACTGACTTCCTATTTGTTACACTTTTTAAATAATGCATGCCATGAGTTCTCATTAATTTCACTGCTGCTGAAATAAATGACAACTGTACTTATGAACGCTGGACACGTGTGGTTTGCCTCAATATAGCTATTTATGTGCATTTCTTAAGTTAATGTCATCGTGATGGTTATGTAACAGACCCATACAATCACCCAAGTACTACAGGAGCTCTTATCAGCTATAAGCAGCCTGGTCCCACATTCTCTCCATTTCAATGCTGTTGAATGCACTGTGAAAACTGCCACCACTGTTACTTCATCATTGTAGCCATGTCCATAGGAGCTAAGAAGGCAGCGAGTTGTGATACCTACAGCCCAGGGGTGGGTTTCTCGCCCCGTTCCAACTGGTTCGGTTGGAACGGGGCCGGCGGCTGTCCTCATGCACGCGCACGGTGCACGCATGCGTACTAGCGTCTGCGTGACGCTCCAGCTGCTCCTGGAGGATTGTGCAGGCGCTGTATGCGTCCTGCGCATGCATGGAAGCGCAGAACTCATCAAAACGGGTAAGCACGCGGTGCGCACGGGCGGGCCCTTCGCTGTTCCTGGAAGTTACTTACTTCCGGGTTCGCCGACCCAACGGTTCGCAGGGACCCACCGTGAACCGGTTGAAACCCACCCCTGTACAGCCACAGCTGCCCATCAAATGTTCACAAAATAACTATATGGAAGATATAGGGATCTGTTTGAGACTTCAGAGTCAGAAGCTGAAGAAGCTGACCAGTCTGAACATCAACGTGCGCCATAAAATTAACCGAAGGCAACATGCCGAACAGATACAAGTTGAGTCAGCTGTTCCAGGCAAGGTTCTCTGCCTAGCAACACATTACACATTAAGAAGAACAAAGAAAGTCAAACCTTGACTTCTCTTTGAAAGAAATAAATATATCTCCATTTCAAGTTGATAATCTAGACTAGGTGAAAAAGATGGATTGGGTGACTGGCAAAAAAACTATTCAAATTTCCTCCCTCTTGATACTGTTCATATACTGTTGCTGTATTACTGGAATCTTGGGTTTGAAAACAGATTACTCTTGGATCTTTCCTGACTTGAGATTTGTCCCTTTAGATCTTGCTAAAGCACGTTCTCATACTTAGTATTTTCTATGCAGAAAGATTGAGTTTGCAGTGTGCTTTGTGCTTTTGTGTTACTTTGGTGAAAGATTTATGACTGCAATAAACACCTTAAGTTCATCATCAGAAGCTGGTTGCCCAGCTACTTACAATTCCTCATGGCCAGATTTTGATATTTTGTGAACCACACTGTTATCCAGGCATTATTTTGAAAATCCAAGTCCAGATGCTATAATAAACATGGCCAAGAGTTAATACGACTTCAGATTTAATGGAACAAAAACAATTTATTAATGCAACCAGCTGAACCAAAAGTACTATTATTAGTGATTACTTGGGCTACAAACGTTGCATAATGTAGCAAACAAAACAGAATGAAAACTTTGAAATTGTAACATTTATATGCATTTCTTAAGTTAATATCACTGTGATTGAGCCGAGGGTGGCGCAGTGGTTAAATGCAGCACTGCAGGCTACTTCAGCTGACTGCAGTTCTGCAGTTCGGCTGTTCAAATCTCACCGGCTCAAGGTTGACTCAGCCTTCTATCCTTCAGAGGTGGGTAAAATGAGGACCCGGATTGTTGGGGACAATATGCTGACTCTGTAAACTGCTTAGAGAGGGCTGAAAGCCCTATGAAGTGGTATATAAGTCTAACTGCTATTGCTATTGCTATTGATTGTTATGTAATAGACCCATAGAATCACCCAAGTACAAAAGCTTGGATGATTGTTAAAGTTTAGATTTGTTAACTTTTAAACTTGTACATGGGAAAAATGTTCTTTTAGACTTACACACAGGTAATTATAATAAGCTTTTCCTATACTTTTCTGGACATTCTTAATTGCTTCCTTCTTCCCAAATTGCCATTCAGTTCACCAATATTCAAAGTACCACAAACTTCTAAAACTGATAACCAAATAGCAAATATAAAAATGTCCAAGAGTTCAGCTTCACTGGGAAGACTTTTGCATTTTAAAGATATGAATGGTATAATGTACCCTTATTTCACTCCCATGGCTCACAAACAGTAGTTAAGGCATAGAGGTAATTGTCTGCATGCCTGGTCTTTGTAGGATCTGATTAGAATAGATGCTTAAACAATTAAAGATAGGAAATTACGTCTTGCAGACAAATACACATCCATTCCCAGATACAGGTCTCTTACATGGATAAAGTCATAACAGTGCTTTTGTTTTGCTTCATTACTGTCAGCTTCACATTGTAGCTTCCATATATATCAGAGGGGGTTTCCTCCCGGTTCGGCTAGAACCGGTTCGTCAATTACCGACCAGTTAGAAGAGGTTACACCAGTGGACCCAGAAAGCAGGCGGCACCTACAGAAGAGGTTCCAAATTTTTTGAAACCCACCCACTGATATGCCCACTACCTGTAACCAATGAAATTGACTAAGGAGACAAGCCTAATTTGTGCATTCCTCACCTGGGCAAAGAGTTTACACCCAAGAACAGCATCATGAAGGCTGCTAATCATTGGGGCCTACATTCTGAACAACTCTCCAAATGTGCTGCTTTTTCTAAGCATATGCACAAGTTTGTCATAGCTGCTTTGCATATCTCAACCAGGAGACTATGAACGGCACTTGCTGTATTTGCTAGTTGCCCTTGGAAGAACCAAAGCATCCTGAGTATAAGCAGTTCTTAGTTTTGCAATATTTACCAAGTAAATACATCTGTAACATGCATAAGGCAGAGCACTCAGGCATTATTTACAGCACTGCCATGAAAATTAAAACTTCTAAATGATTAAATGAAAAATCTGTTCAATTTTTTTAAAACAAAAATCCTTTTAAAATTGAAATACATTTCCCATCATATAAGACTTTCATACAGGAAAGTCATTATAAATGTGTGGATAGCGGAAATTTCCATTTTTAACATAAAAGATGGAACTATACGAGAAGGAAAAAAAAAATACTAGGTGAAAAGATCATAATCACAATGCATTTTATTTTACGTTCTTATTTTTATATTATTTTATTTATTTTATATTTTGTTTTATCATGAATGTATCTTCTTTAATCCTCTCCCTCTCCCTCCTCCTTTTCTTTCTCCCCTTATTACAGAGTGGGAAGGGAAGAGATCAATTTAGACTTGCTAGTTCTGGTCATAAACCAACTAATCTAACTCTTTTCCCACCATCCACAGAGCATTTTTCCTTTAAGTAAAAGAACAGGTTTTGCTTAAAGGAAATTATGTTGAATAATGTAAAAATGTAGTGGGAGGAGATTCTGTAACCCAGCAAAAATACAGAAGTTTTCTTTATGTTTAGACCATGGAATTGTCAGGTAATTTAAGAAATATGAGTAGAAGGTTTGCAGTCTGGGACTAGAGGGCTCAGGTTGTTTATCTAAATAATATTGATCTAATGCTCTGACTAGCTCACATGGTTAAGTGTGGGGAAAAGGAACACCACCACTATATATGACTATATGTTTTGTGCTTTATCTTTCCCACTAGATCCAAGGCCTGCCACCTATGTATGTATATGATGTTTTTATTTTATTTAGGTTTTTATTATACATTTTGTTGTTTATTTAGATGAAGTTTATATGGAAAACTAATCTACTGTTTTTGCTTAACTGCTTCCAGGGAACTAGAAACTTTACCACCAGCTGCATGGAATAAGATCAGTGGTGGGTTTCAAAAATTGTTCGAACCCTACTCTGTGGGTGTGGCCTCCTTTGTGGGAGTGGCTTGCCGCCCCATGTGACCGGATGGGAGTGGCTTGCCGCCCATGTGACCGGATATGAAGATGCCGGCGACACTTGTCAGAACCACTTTAAATTACCTCACCACAGCACTGGCATGCATAAGAATATGATGTAAACCTGTTTTCTAAAAGGCATCTTGGTTTGCATTAAAACAACTCAACACACACAATGTTCTGATTGCACCACAAACTCAGTAGTCATCCTTATCTTTCACAGAGGCACTGAGTTTTATAAATATGAGCATGATAGTGTGGAATAATCATATCCAAGGACAGTGGTGGGTTTCACAAATTTTGGAAACCTCTTCTGTAGGTGTGGCTTGCTTTCCGGGTCCACTGGTGGAACCTCTTCTAACCGGTTGACGAACCGGTACTACCGAATAGGTGCGAACTGGTAGGAACCCACCTCTGAATAAGATGGTCATTGCTGCTCGATAAATGCAACGTTGGTCAAATTTATTAACATTTTGGAACATTTTTTAAAGTAAAATGATTGAATGCTATGAAAACCATGGACAGATAATAAAATCTGCAGTTAGTCACAAACCCCAAGGTATATTCAAATTATTCAAGGAATGTAAAAATATATCAGTCACTTAATTATTGTAATTATATTAAATATGTGGAGTTTCAGAACAGACTATGTTCTCAAGGGACCTTCCCTGACCTAGTGTCCCCCAGATATATTTAGATTAAAAATTTCTAAAATTTACAAGAAAATTATAGCCAATTATTCTAACAGGACAAATACTGAATATCCGTGAATGTTTTGTCCCATCTTAATGTAATTCATTGTTTTCCATTAGAAATAAGTGCTTGAACATATAAAATTCACAAACATTGGAAAATACATTAAATATGTTTTTAACTGGACATTTTGTCTAATGTATATAAATTACTATTTTAGTGTTTTTTTTAATGAAACTGCAAGTGAATAATACTGTAGAATCATTAAAACCCCTCTATTAAATGCAATTATTATGTTGTGTTACTACATAATGCAGGTTGACAGCAAAAAACTCAAAATAAGCCAATGAGAGGGATTAGATTTTGTGAAGCAAAGCTACGGTTGCGATCACAAAATTGTTAGCTCTTGTGGCATATTGTCCATAATTCTTAGCAGGACTTGTCAATAGTAAGAATCAAAATTCATAGTGACATTTCTAGTTCAGCACTTTTTCCTCTCAATTTCCACTGGTAATTCTAGGTAAAAAAAAAATATGTACATAATTTAATTGTGACCTTATAGATTTAGTTTAGTAAATCAGGAACAATAGTAATGATTTTTCAGAGTTCTTGTTAAAAGCCACTATGATATGTCTGCAATGAACACCAACTAATACCAAGTATTTGAAATTTAAAAAACAACCAAAATTGTGGTTTCTTTTACAAAAAGGCAGCAGCAATATTTTTAGACCCTTTTCCTTGATTAGGTGTTTAAAACAAAAATCAGGTTACAATACCTCTTTACAGTCAAAATATCTAGAACTGAGATGCAGAACATTAATAGAACTGAGAGCTACATTTGACTTTGGTGGAGAGCTTTCAAAAAGTGGGAAAGCATGAGACATTTCTTTTTGCTTACAGTTAAATCAAAGACAGCTAAAACACATTTAATCCGTATATTTTTCACCCTCACATTAAACATTATAATTTCATGTCAACTTTTCCCAGGGTTGGAGAGGCCAGACCTACAGTTTTCATGGACAGGTGGATTTTTAAGAGTATTTAAATCTAGTTAGGTCAAGGAGAAATCTCAGCTCATAATAGCAGAATTGAAATAAGTGGCCCAAGCCCAGCTCCTACCAATGATGTGATGAGCAATAGTTGGCTTGACTGAAACATTCACATGAAAGGAAATAACTTATTTAATGTATGAAATCTTCAATGTCATACGCACAGATACATAGGTTAAGGCATATCAATTCAGACGGAGAAGAGTGTAAGCCAATGTAATGTTCCTCGATTAAGCTGGTGGTTAGAGATCGGAAGTTCAATGAAGCAGTGGTGGGATTTTAAATTAATTTAACAACCGGTTCTCTGCCCTAATGACCATATGGGTAGGTGGGGCTTGGTGGTCATGTGACTGGGTGGGCGTGGCCAATTCAAAGTCACTCAGGTCGATGGGTGCTTCGCCTTAGCTGTTACAATGTAATAAGGGTTAACCGGAGAGAGGCAATTTCTGTAAGAGGTCAATAAAGATTAGTCTAGAAACAATATTAGAATGTTTCCTTCCTGCCTTCCTTACAGGATTAGCCCTGTAAAGTGGAAAAAAAACAAAAGGAGATTTCTTCCAACAACCGGTTCTCTGAACTACTTAGAAAGTTACCAACGGTTCTCCTGAATCGGTGCGAACCGGCTGAATCCCACCACTGCAATGAAGGTACTTGCATGTTCTTCCTGTGCCCTGCATTAAAGAAACCTCAGTGCCTCCTGACATGGCAAAAGTCTAGTTACTATCCCAAAAGTCTTTTCCCACAACATTTGTTAAGCTGGCTAACACGTGTGTTAGTTTTGGCCTGCTGCTAGCGTACATCAGGGAGATATTGCTAGGCCATAATAAATCTTAATGTGAACAGGCAGGGACAGCATTAACTGTGTCAGAAACCAATCTGTTGTTATTGTCTTAAAGTTGTCTAAAGAATATGAAAAGGAACTTAGGGCAACTTGGCAGCTTGCTCCTTGGGGAATAGAGTGCCAACCACTTTAGTACTAGCCCCAAATAACAAAGAATGAAAATTTCATTGGGACATTTTTCAAGAACTTCCCCACTATTTTTACATTTCTTCAGCAGGGAAATGGAAGACGTTTGATATTTAAATACTGTGGAAAAAAAAAAAAAAGCAGAATAATAGTTTGCTTAAAGTTTCAACTTGATTCTTCTGCACTTAAATTAAGGCTGTTGCAGGAAATAGGATGACAATTTCCTTTGTCCGCCTTAATCTATATTTAATAACAAGAGCAGAATGATGCAAATGACACTCTTATTACCAGAGACCTACTGAATTGGTTAATGTAAGGTGGATGACAAATTAATTTCTTTTTATAGGAATAAACCAAAATGCACACATGCTCAACAAGGTCATAAAATTGGACATGACTCACTTAACAACTGCCTTGGTTAACAACAAAAATGCTGTCATATACTCTGGTGATTATTAACTAGAAATGTCAACATTTTTCCTTTTCCCTTTAGATTGTCTTAGCCTTTTAACTGGTCATTTTGTCAACACATATTAATAGATTGTTGTTTAGAGATTGTTGCTTTTTGCGTTTGTGGAGAGAAGAGGAGAGAAAAATGTAAATAACACCTAGTTAACAATAATAATAATAAAGATATGTTAGAGAGAGGAAATGTTAGATGTCCTACTAATTGACTTTTTTTTTCTTAGAATATGTTATAAAGATATAAAGATATGGCAGATTGACTGGAACTGGAGCAAGGGGGAAAAAATGCCAGCAGGTGGCTGTGTTTTGGAATCTTAACCAAATGAAATTTTGGTATGGTGATAGTAAAATATATAAATTTTTAACATATACAATTTAACTGAATGGAATAATGTGATTGTGGACAGAACACACGAAATGTACTTGTGGACCAATGGATACGCTTTCTACAGGATGTAATGAAAGATGATGCTTTTCTATTTCTCTTTTTTTCTGTAATAAACTAATAAAAAAATTATTTAAAAAAAATGCTGTTCTCAATTGTGGTTGTAAGCAGTGGTGGAATCCAATTAATTTAAACAACCTATTCGTCCTAAAGACCAGGTGGGCGTGGCTGGGGGGTGTCAATGTGGACTGAGTCCAACAGCAATGGTGATTCTCTGACATCTCTTGCTGGGTCTTGCGGCCTATGACAGTCAGGTTTTTAAAAAGGGTTTTGCAGAGGAAATGATGGGAGGCTACTTCCGGCCTTTGTTGGTACAGTTAGACATATGACCTTGCCCTGAGACACTGCCTGTAGCGCCTCCTCTTTTTCAATGTGAGAAGCCTGCAGCCATCGCCCCTTTTCCAGTGCGAGGGATCCTCCAGCCCACCAGTGTTTTTTGGCATGAAACGCTGTGCAGCTGCCATCTCTTTGTGGCTGGAACCGAGCCGGCATCAGCGAACTGGAGGCTTCTTGTGCTGGCAAAGAGGTGGTAGCTGCAGGGCTTCTTGGTGGTGGAGGGATACAGTGCGGCTTGGCCACATTTCAGGCCCTGCTCTGGACTGCCGTCCTGCTCAGCCTCTGCTCCACCTCAGCTCCCATATCCATCCCACAACAAGGGGGCATGCCACTTCCAGGCCAGCCAGGCTGGCATATGGGTGAGTGGGCAGCCCTCGGGGGAGACATTTTCTCTCAGGCCCTCCCACCCTGTGGAAGCTGAAGCTGCGGTCCAAAAGGTGTTTGAGCCTCGCCATGTGACCCTCCCCACTGAGGCATTCCTTCAGCTGAGCCCAGCAAGCCTGGAGTCTCTTCCTTCCCCGCCATCAGCCTTATTTACTAGCCCATGGGGCTCACACCGTTTCTCACAGTGGTGACCTGGCAGGAAGGTGGATTGCCCCCGGACAGGCCTGAGCCAGGGACTGGTGTGTCCCTGATCAGAGGCGAAGAGCAAGTGGGCAGCATGTAGGTGGAGGTCCCAGGGAAGGCCAGAGACTTCTGCATTCCCTGACCCAAGGTGAAGAGCGAGCAGGTGGCATCTGTGAGTGGAAGGATGGTGAGAACCAGGCCTGAAAGGTGGCTGACCCTCTCCATGTCCATCCCAAGGTGGCCCTTCAGCCAAGCACCTTACCTTCGCGGGCAGCTGCAGTGAGCAGAGTGGGTGAGGCATGGAGATCAGCTGGAGCATGTGGTCTAGGTGAGTGTGTGATTCTAGCCCCCCAGCCAAGGCGGGCGAGGTGAGGTAGGGTAGGGCATAGTGGACAGGGTCAGCCAGTGGTGGGATTTGCCAGTTCACTGAACTGCACCGAAATCTTAACAACCAGTTTGCTGAACCCGGTCCGAACCGGCTGATGCCCACCTTGATTGTAAGTTAAGGACTCAAAGTGCATTTATTCTATAGATAAATGTTGCAATCTCTTTTCCAATTCTGCAAACAAACCAAAAAACCCCAACCCATAAGCTATTGCACTAATTCTGTTGATATCCATGGATTTCAGTCAACATGGTGTCAGTGTTCCAAGTATCATGTAGAATTAAATCAGAGTTCCAAGGCAAAACGATCCTTAAAGTTCCCAATTTAATAAAGCAGACATTTTAGCACAATCTGTGTAACTCCCAATTCTGGAAATTACATCAGAATTCCACCCAAGTTAAAAGTTCATGATCTTGTCCCCACACCCCACAATCCTCACATGGTCCAATCTTATTCTTCCACTCTGGTGTCTCCACCAGATACTTCTGGTCAGGTGTAAAAGTGCAGAGGACAAAAGATGACTTGGTCTTCTAGTAAAGAATGATAGCAATACATTCCAAAATCCTACTCCTGTCTATTCCCCCCTCCCATCAACTATACTAATGAACAGCTATTGAAATAAGAGAAAATGTGCAGGCCAAAATTCTAAAAGGAATATAATTGCAGGCTGACACATGGGTTATCTTGGAAAAAACTTAATGTTTAAGTTTAAGGTTTGTTTGTTTGTTTTTTTTAAATAATGGTGTAAGGATTCCCAATCTTTACAATCCTCTCATTGGAGACACCTGATCCATATGTGCATTTTGTGGTACTCCTCTGAAGTTTTTTAATCTGAATAGGAATAGCAGAATAAATAACAAGTTTGAAATGCTATTTCAAAGAAATAGCAGCACAACAAGCAATCTTGAGCAGTTCAATAATAAATTTCAATCCAATTACTGTCTTGCATTTATACTGCACCTTTTATCTTTCATGACTCTTGCTGGAAACTTTACATAGTGAGAAGTGATGTGCTTTGTACGAAGGATTTTTCCTCCCCATATCATTATTTTTTCATTTTTACTTGCCTTATCTTCTGGGGACCCAGCAACAGAAGATGGCTTAACAGCATCAGTCTGCACAGAGAGAGAGAGAGTGTCTGTGTATGAGATGGAGGGAGAGAGGTGATCTCTCTCAGAAAGACTTAGCTGATACCCACTGTGACTTCCTACAGTGGGAACATGTGAAGTTTTGGCTTTGAAACCAAGTTTTTTTTTAGACACCTGGAAGTGAAATAGTCCCAGTCCCCCGAACCCTCCAAAAATTATATTGTATAAAATTATACAATTTATAATTGTATATTATATAAATCACTTCATAAAACATTAAAAGTTATTCCTAAATAAGGAACATTTTAATTCCAAATAAAGGTTTGTGGTATTCTGGTGGTTTGGACCGGTTCGCCTGAACCCAGGGGTGGGTTCCTGCCAGTTCTAACCTCTTCTATAGAAGAGGTTCCACAAATCTACAGTGCCATTTAGAACCGGTTCCAGCTCCCTCCCACCGCCCCGTCCGCACATCATCAAGATGAAGAGAGAGAGAGGAATTCTGGGAGTTGAATTCCACAAGTCCTTAAAGATGCAAGTTTGAACACCCCTGGGGGCTTTTTTTTCTAAGGGTTAGGGGTGCAAGGGTCTTGTAACTGACAGCTTAAGATTTGCACACTTCAATGCCAGAGTTCCTGAACCAGGGGTGGGTTTCTCGCCCCGTTCCAACTGGTTTGGTTGGAATGGGGCTGGCGGTGGTCCTCGTGCACGCGCGCGGTGCACGCATGCGTACTAGCATCTGTGCGATGCTCCAGCTGCTCCTGGAGGATCGCGCAGGCACTGTATGCATCCTGCGCATGTGTGGAAGTGCAGAACTCGTCAAAACCGGGTAAGGAGTGCGGTGTGGGCGGGTGGGCCAATCGCCGTTCCCGGAAGTTACTTACTTCCGGGTTCGCCGACCAACTGGTTTTCAGGGACCGCCGCGAACTGGTTTGAAACCCACCCCTGTCCTGAACCAACATTTTGGTTGCTAAGCAAGAGCGTTGTTAAGTGAGTTTCACCACATTTTACAAGTTGCCACTCCCACCCGGTCACAGGCCAACAAGCCACTTCCACAAAACAGGCCACACCTACAGAAGAGGTTCTAAAAAATTTGAAACCCGCCACTGGCCTGAACCAATAGCTGAAATTGCGGGTGTTCCAGCCCATCTGCCCTCAGTTCTATGCCATCCCATTAGGCACTTTTTTAAAACCAAAGTTAAAAACTCAGCATGGCAGACTGAGCGCATGTCCTGACGGCGTACGCTCACTTTGCGAACCGGTAGGGAAGGTAGTGAATACCATCCCTGATAATTGCTAGAGCCCAGTAGCACTTGTAAAGTCCATTAATGTTAAAAGTAAGAAACTGAAAGGCAATGATAGAAAACAGTTTTTCCTCCTGGCTTAACACTAACTACTCGGAATTTTATCTTCATGACTAATTTCCTATCTTTCATGACCAAAAAGATTAAAAATTGGATTCTTGTGTCTTATCTGAGGAGCAACTCTGCATTTGGACTGTCTCTTTTCCTTGTTTTTTAAAAGTCTTCTGGATGAACTTTATTTTATCTACAGTCACAGAGAAACTTATATGCAATAGATTTCTCCCAAAAACACATTGGGGGATGATGAATGCATTTCAGAGCAGTAAACAGTCTTGTTTTCATTCACAAACAAAGAACTTAAATTAGTGCTCATATTTGTCTTACAATATAGTAATGCTACTTTCCCAGTAATCAAAAACACAGAAGAAATTCAGCTAGGTTGGCAATACTGAATACCTTTTTTTGTTTTTGTTGGATTGGAGTTTTAATATTAGTCCAGATACATAAATTTCAGTTGCTAAGCACAGTACAATGGTTGCCTGTAAAACTCTGAACAAACCACAATTGACGGTCATTTAACTACTCTATAGTTGCTACCTCTGATTTGGAATCTAATTCATAAAACACTTCCATCTTTCCATGCCTTTAATGAATATGGCTCTGCATAACTAGCAGAAGATGGAAATGTATGCAACTTGCTTGTTCACCTGAACAGAGTGGGATATCTTATATCACACTGTTTATACAATACAAACTCACTCGGATTCAAATCCAGTTGTCTGTTGCAGGTGGTGGGTTTCAAAAATTGCTCGAACCTACTCTGTGGGTGTGGCCTCCTTTGCCGCCCATGTGACCGGATGGGAGTGGCTTGCCGCCCATTGACCGATATGAAGATGCCGACGACACTTGTCAGAACCACTTTAACTAACTCACACACAGCACTGGCAATGCATAAGAATATGATGTGAAACTTGTTTTTTAAAAGGCATCTTTGGTTTGCGTTAAAACAACTTCAACACACGCAATGTTCTGATTGCACCACAAACGCAGTAGTCATCCTTACCTTTCACAGAGGCACTGAGTTTATAAATATGAGCTTGATAGTGTAGAATAATCAGATCCAAGGAACAGTGGTGAGTTTCAAAAAAATTTGGAACCTCTTCTGTAGGTGTGGCCTGCTTTCCCGGGTCCACTGGTGGAACCTCTTCTAACCGGTTCGGTAGATTTGACGAACCGGTTCTACCAAATAGGTGTGAACTGGTGGGAACCCACCTCTGGTCTGTTGTAATCCTCTTGAAGTACTTTTTCCAGTTTTCCTGTCTGAAAAAAAAATGTAAAGTAATCCTTTGGGGACCTTCCACTTTTCATCAGGGCACTACTCTGTTGTTCTAAGAAGAGCATAGACCAACACTTGTGCTTTCTCCCATGTACGAGAGGGAGCCACTGAACATCTGTCAAGATCAGCATAGATGCCCTGTTGTGCCCGCCCCTGCATACTGAGATTGGTGGTTGCTGATCAGCAGGGGACCTTCCAGACCGAAAAACAGAATTGCTCCCTGCTATGTTCCTACTGGAACTTTGAGCCCAAGTAAAACTCTTAATTATATTTAAAAAATCATAAATTATGCAGGGGTGTTTACTGCACATGGGGGAGTCAAAGAATGCTGACCATCTTTTTGATTCTCTGACCCCTATATATTCCTGTTCAGTAATCTGCTATCCACTTGTTCTCTGTTAGATTTCATAGTTCACATTCTAAACTTGCATATGAGCTATAATTATCTCATAGCTGTTTTAGATTTTTTCATGAGTTGCCTTGCTGCCTTTAGTTTCTGGGATTCAAAAACAAAAAGAAAATTGATGGTACCATTGTTCACATATGTATATGCTATTAAAACCTGTTGTGGCCCAGCAGGAGTCGTTGGACCTGCCACCAGACTCCGACAGCGCGGGGCCCTATGAGTTGGCTCTGGAGATGTGGAGGACCCTGAGAGAGTTCCAACTCTGAGCAGGCGCAGAGATGCTGGTTAGCCACCAGGAGGCGTCTGAGCCTTGGAGCAGTGGGGAGGAGACAAGGGAATGTGATCCTGATGTCATGCATTGGAGCAGTCGGGAGGAGACATGGGAGTTGGTCCTGATGCCCGACAACAGAGGGCTAATAGGCGTAAAGAACAGTTACTCAGCTACAGGAGATATTGAACTCAGCTGGTGGTAATTAGGCTCCTCTCAAGACTTATAATGGATGACTTTCCACACGCTCATCGCAGGAATCAACGTATTCACTAGAGCTAGAGAAGCATAACATGGCTAGCTTGGCAGGCTGGATTGCTGCCAAGGTCTGGTCTGTGCTGGATTGCTGCCAAGGTCTGTCTGTGTGTTAATAAATCCTTGAAGTCTTTGTCTTGGCGTGCTTTACTGGTATGAAGGAGGGGGGGGGGGTAAGAACGTAAACACTCAATTTTTGAACCAAAGTAACTCAATTGGGCTAATCGACAGTACTTCTCCAAATTTTGGTACCAATGACTCCCAAGGGAATGAGATTTGGGAGAACCTATGGCTACTTCAGGATTGCGCCCTGCTGGATTACTGCTGCACTCATGTGATTTTCATTTCAAAGTACCTGTGACAGCGTCCCACCCAGTCTTGCAATCCCTCCCTCCTCTGTCCCCCACCCAGCATCAGTCTCTTATCTGCCTGCAGAAAGAAAAGGAAGAGAAAGGAAGGGAATGGACATTTCTGATGTCCCTTGCCAACTCCCGCATGAAAACTCAATGGGAAGCCAGCGGGAAGTCAAAAGTTGTTCTCACTCCACTGTTTTTGCTTACTGATGGTCATTTGTTTCTCTGCTAGGTAAACAGAATAAACTCTAAAACATGACACAATGAGAAGGGGTTGTAGAGGCTTTCCCCCCCCCTTTCTCATGTATCTATAAGTGCAGTGTAAAATAAGGACAATGCAGTAGTATCCCTTTCCAAAATCAGGTTCTCTTAGATATGCCTGGGCACATCACAGTGTTAAATGCTGCTATGCACTGTAGATAGGGG